>NW_017618697.1:0-37000 GCF_001879475.1 Ipomoea nil | reverse complement strand
AGTTATTGGAATGCTTCTGTGACTTGACTATCTTTTTGGCTATTTTTGATGAGTGGGAGTGACAGACGTGTCAACTTCAAGCTCTTAGCTGTTAGAGATAGTACTTAAAGTTAACTTATAAAGAAGTCATGGAATACAGTTAGCATTATGCTAACATTAAGAGATCTCTACTTAAGGCATGCTTATAAAGTTTTAGAGATCATACAGTGTACTCTTTTGTACAATTCGGATGCGTTTTCTCCTTCAGTTGTGCACATAATGTATTTTGAGAAACATCCCTTAAGGTACGAGAATAAACATAGGGTTTGTTCATTAAGGACCTAAGTTGGAGAATTAAAATGCATGTGACCATAATGGATACTACTCTGATTAAATAGAGGACATATCACTATGATTCGTGTGTTTTGTTCTTTGATGAAGGTTGTGCTAGTACTTGCACCAAGTGGGAGAATGTAAGATTTTCCCTAATAATATATATTATATATTATATATTAGGGCCTTAATTAAGTGGTGCAAGTTGACTAGGCTTATTAAGTGGTCTGGTTGGACTTAATAACTAGTAGTTGTTAGTCAACCAAACACTGTGCCTAATATAACCTGGATTGATGGATACAGGATTATGGATTAGATAGCACATTCAGTTACGGTACTCAGACCGCTCAGTAGACACCAATACACCATCTAGGGTTCTGAGTCAGGTCTGAGGCAAAACATGGCTGACGGTCTACCGTTAAGAGGCAACACAACAGGAACATCAACTTTGGCTGGAGATCTACATGGCTACGCTTCCGCTATCATACCGAGGTCAGGTTTCTCGTATACTATGGTTTATTACAGTTAGACTATTGTATATCTAACATTGTATAGCCAAATTACAACATCGTAATCTTGTGAAACTCCTGGGATGGTGCATTAGTGGGGAAGAAAAGATGTTGATCTATGAATACATGCCTAACAAAAGTTTGGACTTCTTCATATTTGGTATGATTATCTTTTCATATATAATAAAATCATATATAGGAATATTTTGCAACATAACTAACTAAAACCTTTTGTAGATCAAACCAGGAAAAAGTTACTTGATTGGCCAAAACGCTTCAACATAATTAATGGAATTGCCCGAGGGTTATTATATCTCCATCAAGATTCTCGACTAAGAATTATTCATAGAGACCTCAAAAGTAGTAATATTTTGCTTGATGTTGACTTGAACCCAAAAATATCCGACTTTGGTTTGGCTAGGAGTTTAGTAGGAAATGCAACTGAAGATAACACAAAACAAGTTGTTGGAACCCCAGTGAGAATCTCAATTTAATCTTAAACATTTTTGCAAGCCATTTTTTTCCCATATGTTTGTTCTTAATTTTCAATGCATCTACTCATTGAGTGATGTTGGCCATACAATGTAGTGGGTATATCTCTCCAGAATATGCAACACATGGGATCTTCTCAATTAAATCAGATGTGTTTAGCTTTGGAGTTTTGCTGCTAGAGATAATTAATGGCAAGAGAAATAGCGAATTTTCAAATAAATATGGATATGAGAACCTTCCTGGGCATGTAAGTAAGATTTTCATTTTAGATGATTCCATTAATTTACTCACTCATGTAAGTAGAATATTCATCATTTCTCTCTATAATATTGTTAAATATATATTATACAGGCATAGAAGCTTTATAAAGAAGGAGAATCACTCACACTAGTTGATGAGCATATATCTGATTCATATGATGTAGCTCAGGTTCTAAGGTCAATACATGTTGGTCTTTTATGTGTTCAACAATCTCCACAAGATAGACCAAACATGTCTTCTGTTGTTCAAATGCTGGTTAATGAAGATGTGTTGCCTCAACCTAAAGAGCCTGGCTTCTTCGTTGACAGAAGGGATGTTTTTAACTCAAAGAGTTCTTCAGGCAAACATGCCAACAAGTTCCCTCGTTAATAAATGCATAACTTAGATTCTTTAAATTGGCTTAGAATTTAAATCATCTTAAGATATTCAACTACAGGGATGTTTTTAACTCAAAGAGTTCTTCAGGCAAACATGCAACAAGTTCCCTCGTTAATAAATGCATAACTTAGATTCTTTAAATTGGCTTAGAATTTAAATCATCTTAAGATATTCAACTACACATTTATTCCATATGTTTGTTTCATAATGTCATCTTCCCATTTGGTATCACCCATTCCCCCAGAATAGTTGATAAGTTGATTCATATGATATAGCATTTCCTCAAGCTAAGGAGCCTGCCTTCTTTGGCAAATTATATCGTGCGCCACGGTGAATAATCGATTATGCACCGAGCTTCAAAACGACGTTGTTTTGTTTAATGAAAAGAAACGGCACCCATTTCACGGTTTCGTACCATTCCGCAAAAAGTAACTCTATTATTCAGTTCAATTTTGTATGCACTGCAGTTTCAGTTCAACACAACTACAGTTTCATTTCGATATAATTAACTACAGATTCATTCGATATTTTTACACTCAAATATGTGAAAATGTTATTTTATTTTATATACAATATAGGGGGTAATCACACTTTTGGTCCCTCAATTAGTGTCCATTCTGCAATGTCATCCTTAGTTCCCAACTTGAACACATTTGATCCCTCAATTATTCGACATAGCATTGTTTATAATAAGTAAGGGAAATCGCACTTTTTGTCCCTCAATTAGTGCCCAATATGCAATGTCATCCTTAGTTTTCAATTGGAACACAATTGGTCCCTCAATTATTTGACCATTAAGCATATTTGGTCCTTCTGTGAGACCATCAGTTTAACTCCGTTTAAATCAGGGGTATAATTGAAATTTCACATGAGTAAGAATTGAAAGTAGTCTAGCCATCAACATAGCTGTGATTTCCGGTGATGATGGTCTGGTTAATGCCGTCGCTGATCATCATCAAGTATTTCTTGTTCTTGGCAATGGAGACGTATTCCTCGTACACGCCGGCAATCACGTATACGAGGAATTAGTCGCCGTCGAACAGAGTGTTTTTGGGAGCAGCGGTGACGTAGTCATTAATGGTGGTAAAATTTCCACTCCCATCTTGACTCACAACCACAATGTTAGTCACAAGAACCTGGTCATCTTCCTGAGTTTGCAGGAGCTTTCTCCGGCTAACTCGCTCGAAAATCTCATTCGTCTGTTCCGACATCTTCAGAGGCAAACGCCCGTTCCGGAACCCAAGCTGTTTCTTGGTCGGACGCCAAGCTCCGGCGCCGGCGGCCTTCTTCTTCCTCGGCACCCACCCTTTAGTGAACAGAGCCAGAGAAACACTAAACAGCTGCGTGTCGTTCGCCAGCGGCGCCACGATCCCATTCCTAACGCTCCAAGCCGACGACGTCGCTTGCAGGCTATCTATACACGTATGCGTGTTGGTGAGAATGGCGTTGAGCAATGTTTGCACTTCGTCGGCTTCCAACACCGGGAGATACCGGGAAGTCCCGTTGACAGTCTTGAAAGAACTGGAGAGATAATCCATGTTTAAACCAACGAGGAACTTGCAATCCTTGAGAGCTCGAACAGCGGTGGTGGTTAACGACTTGGAATTGCGGCGAAGGTACTTTTGGATCAATGACAGAAACTTGCGCGCAGCGGATAAGGATTTGCAGACGGAGAATCGGCCATAGTCGTAGACATTGGAAGAAGAGTTGTTGCTGGGGAGCAGTAAGATGGGTAACGAGTGGACTTGCAAATGGTGGATGCCGAGACTTTTCTCGACGGTGGCGGAGCATCTGCGACGACGAAATAACAACCGGCCAGAGAAAGGGGACAAATTACCTTATTATATTCAAGGCTATGTGAAATTTCAATTTGATGCGTAGTATATTTGCAAACAAATAATTCTCGGAGTACGAGTTATCGATCCACAGGGAAGTGGTTGTATCAAGCACTAGTTACTAATTTATTCATTAGAGCTAATCCTAACAATTACTTAGATGATTGATTGGCATAAAATAAATAAAATAAAACAGAGGTTCAGGATTTTGAAAACAATTAGAGAGAAGTTGAGATTCATGGGATTCAAGTATTTAATCACCTAGTGCCAATTATCGTTTGCAATATTTAGTTTGGAATTAAGATTTGTGTGGGAATGCAAAGTGGAATCGAATTACTCCCGTAATCTCTATTCCTAGTGAATTTCCACTCCCGTGGCTTAAACACCCAATAAGATCGAAGATCGGCATTCAATTATTCCTAATTACTACCATCTCCCGATTGGCAACAATCTAGAATAAACTTCCCCTAATAAGTTCCCCTTTCCCAAGGTCCAACTATTAGGTGCAATTGTGTGTACCCAAATTTATGCCCCAACTTCCATTGGTGACACAAACATGGCTATGAAGCTAGTAACTATGGCCATTAATTACAAGCATCAAACAATATTACCACGATTGCAACACAAGTATTAAACCCAAATAATAATATATTAAAGAAACTGAGAGCTCAGGCACATAGGTTCATAAACACTTTTACCCAAGAATCTCTAAAGAATTTAGGCAAGCATGACTAAATTATACATAGCAAATATAAATAAAGAATTACAAATCATCAAAAGAGTACAAGAATTAACCAGACGATTTTCCCAAATCTCCCAAGTCTTCTTCTTGCTTTCCAAGACAACTTGTGGCTCTTGATTTCTCTCCTTCTTGTCTCCAAGAATCTCTGAATTCTGAATTCTGGACTATACAATTGTCTATTCTAATTATTTACTCTAAACTAAAACTCATTCTTCTTAGGGTTGAGGAAGGTGGGATTTTATAATAGGTACAAAGTTGGGATCAACCCTTGAGAAATTATGAATATTCCTATTTAATAAATAAGAAATTGCCGTCTTTAATCATTTGATATTTCTGCCATCATATGATTAGGAAATTACTATCCTTTCTTTAGCTTTGGAGAATGCCACTTTAAATTAGGAAGTTTCTAAAATCGCGCCCAATGCAATAAGTACGGTTTGCAAGCTTATTTTGACCATTTTCTATTATTATCTAGACTTTTATGTCTGCATAAGAGTTGTAGCCCTTCGAATCTTCTTTCTAATGACGCAAGAATCACCTCAATCGGACATTCCTAGCATGAGATAAGATCAAAATACTAAACTGTTGCTAATCTGTGCGAGATGAAATGTCACTGGAAATTTTCCACGCGTCGAGCCTGGGGCTCGACGCGTCGAGTTTTCTGCTGAGTCATATGTTGTAGCCCTTCGAGTCTTCTTTCCAATTGCGCAAGAATCACATGAATCAGACATTCCTAGCATGAGATATGATCAAAATACTAAGCTGTCGCCGAATTCAACGGGAATTACAACTCTTCGGTCTTTTGATTCACTTTTGACTCCAATTTTGTCCTAGGACTTCCCTTGCTCATAACTTTGACCTATAATGGTTCAAAAACACTAACAAACACCGTAAAACATTTAAAACAAGTGTGAACCATAATTAAATGATAATAGCAAGGAAAACATGTATTAAATAAGCAAAATTAATGAACTTAATTACAGAGATGATTCAAAATAACTATAAAAACAAGCACATATGTGATAACATCACCCCCTCACACTTAAGCCTTTGCTTGTCCTCAAGCAAAACCAAGGAATAAAATCACAAGTCAAGACATACAAATTACTCTTGCTCTCTCTTGCACAACCTTTCAAACCACCAACCAACTTGCTACAAAACAACAAGCTTCAAGAATCAAATTAGTTTGGCACATAAGAGACCCATTTCCAAGCCAATAACCAAGCACCAAGAATTTAAAGTATGTGAGGATCAAGTGTGCACATGTACTCAATTGAGATTATGCAAGACACGGCTCATGAATGAGATCCCATAGGCTTGCCCTTCATACTCCTCTAGATCAAATCTAAGAATTCATGCTAAGATCAAATAGGACTTTATTAAGCTTGTAATGGGGCTACGGGTGATGGCTAACAAAGAAGTGGTATGGAAAAATTAATAAAAAAGAGAGAATGTCGCAATTTATCTAAACTTTTCAAAATTTGGAAGAGATGAGATGATCACAATTTCAAGGAGCAAATTTCTTTTAAGAACTTAGCAACTTTTTGGTAAAATGGGGATCCAAACTCAAAAACTTTCAAGGAGCAAATTTCTTGTAAGAACTTAACAACTCTTTGGAAAAGTGAGGATCCACACTCAAAAACTTTCAAACTTTTTTTTTTTTTTTTTTTTTTTTTTTTTTTTTCTTTGGATTTCTTTTCTTTGGACTTCTTTTGGATTCAGCAAGACAATTTTAATCCAATCTTTCAATTCCTTCATACTTGAACATTTGTAATATCACCTACTTTTTGGCACAACCATAAAACTCTTCTTACAGAAATAATAAAGATAAAAGTTTCATTCTCTCAAGGGGTGGAAGGGAAATATTTGGCTAAGCGCTAATGGTTATAATAATCGGGTAAATCAAAGAAAAACAATCACAAAGAGGGGATAAGTGCTTAGCACTTATTTGAACAAACAAAAGGTACAATGGGGACACGAAGGATAAAAATATATGTAGGGACATGTTTAAAGGCTATGGCTAAACAAAAATGGCCTAAATCACTTCGAAACATGCAAAACTTAGACATCACTTAGGGAGTAATGAGGCAAGTTCTAGCAAAACACCCATGACCGGAATCTCACATAAGCCTTCACTAGCAATGCAAAACACAAGATCAAGAATTAATCCAATTATTAGGTGGTGAATCAAAGCTATTGGCAAGGGAATAGTTCAATTATGTGTTACACCTCAAATCATCAATCACAAATTGAGATGCAGCAAGCACCACTAAAACAAACCACTAACCAACAAGAGAGAGTAATTGCAATTGCATGCTAAGACAAGTAACTTATTCACCAAAAATAGCATGAGTCATCCAACCAAAAGCAAAAAATTTTATTTTATTTTTTTTTTAAAAAGATCCCCAAATTAATGGCTCCTCCCCCACACTTAAAAATTTGCATCGTCCCTGATGCAAAATAAAAGAAAAGGAGAACAAGAGAAAAGAGAAAACTAAGAAGCAATAAAATAATCACGAACTAGAAAATAATAAAACTAAATAAGACGAAACTAGAAAGCAATAAATAAATAGGGAAAGTAATAAAAGATAACATGGGGTGCCTCCCATGAAGCGCTAAATTTAACGTCGTTAGCTCGACGTTACCTCTCTAGCCATCAAGTGATTGGAGAAGAAAAATCCCCTTCTTTCCATCAACTTTCTCTTCCAAGTATTTCTTCAAGTGGTGTCCATTTATAAACTCTCTTAAGCTCGAACCCTTCACGTCATCATGTAAGGAACCACATTTGCCCGAATCAAGAATTATGCCTCCATTCTCTTTTCCTTCTTTTTCAACACTCTTTTGTTCAACAAGTAATGAGAGTCTCGGATCATTCACATGAACCAGTAAGTATTGGGAATCATTGGATATATAGATAGGCAAATGTGTGCCATTATCCTTAAGAACTCCAATGCCTCCCAAATTCAAAATTTCTCTGAAGTTCTCTCCAGGGGAAGTGTTCTCCATTGGTGAGACATCCTCATTCAAATCATGTGCTCCATTAAGAACTTCCTCATCTAATGGGCAACTCTCTATATGTTCCTTGCCATCATTACCTTGCAACTCTACATTTTCCTCCCAGCTTGGTGTCTCCATCTCAATGCATTTATCAAATATTTCTTCATCTCCCTCTCTAAGATCCTCATCATCCTTTTTATTTCTCTCAACTTCATGACCTTCATTTGGCAAGAGCAACTCTTCTAGAACCTCTCCATTAAATGAATCTTGAAGTGGCTCTTGAATTGTCAAATCTTGCTGTCGAGCCATCATGTGATCGAGTCGATCATTCATGCGATCAAGTTGAGCATTCATGTGATCATTTTGAGCTTGTATCTCCAGAAGTATTTGCATTACCTTGTTAGTCTGTATGGGTTCCATATCAATTGTTGAGTCAAGTGGTTGGCATTCTCGTTGTTCCAGAAATTGAGAGTACAATTGCTTTAACTTTATGGACTTAATCTCAGTTGTTGGGGCAGGTGGTTGGTATTCTTGTTGAAACTCTTTGTACGGCAACTCTTGAGCTCGCCCTTGATACTTGTAATTGGGATCCATGATGAAGCAATTTTCTGCCTCATGAGGTCCACCACATATCATGCACCATGAGGGTTGTGGAGTAGGTGGTGTGCATCCTTGATAACTGGCTTGACTCATGTTGGCACAAAATCCTTGAGTAGGTTGTTGAGGGATATGGTTGGTGGGGTTGAGCATGTAACAAATTTCCACAAAGTGATTCCCACCACAAAATGAGCACCATTGGGGTTGTAATGTTTGATATGAATTTTCTTGAAAATATCCTTGTCTAGAGTTGGCAAAATTTGAGATAGGGAATTGTTGTTCCATTCCTCCATATTCCCGATTCGTATTCCAACTCATCTCATAACCCTGAGGAGGAGGGTAAAACGGTGGCATGGTTCCTTGGAATTCATATCTATCCATAAACTAAATCAAACTCAAAACAAGGAACTTGTTATGGGTTAGCAAAATAAAATAAAATAAAAAATAAAAATGGACTAGTCTCCTAGAATAAAGATTTCACTAATGTTAATACTAGAAACGCCACTTCCCCGGCAACGGCGCCAATTTGATGCGTAGTATATTTGCAAACAAATAATTCTCGGAGTACGAGTTATCGATCCACAGGGAAGTGGTTGTATCAAGCACTAGTTACTAACTTATTCATTAGAGCTAATCCTAACAATTACTTAGATGATTGATTGGCATAAAATAAATAAAATAAAACAGATGTTCAGGATTTTGAAAACAATTAGAGAGAAGTTGAGATTCATGGGATTCAAGTATTTAATCACCTAGTGCCAATTATCGTTTGCAATATTTAGTTTGGAATTAAGATTTGTGTGGGAATGCAAAGTGGAATCGAATTACTCCCGTAATCTCTATTCCTAGTGAATTTCCACTCCCGTGGCTTAAACACCCAATAAGATCGAAGATCGGCATTCAATTATTCCTAATTACTACCATCTCCCGATTGGCAACAATCTAGAATAAACTTCCCCTAATAAGTTCCCCTTTCCCAAGGTCCAACTATTAGGTGCAATTGTGTGTACCCTAATTTATGCCCCAACTCCCATTGGTGACACAAACATGGCTATGAAGCTAGTAACTATGGCCATTAATTACAAGCATCAAACAATATTATCACGATTGCAACACAAGTATTAAACCCAAATAATAATATATTAAAGAAACAGAGAGCTCAGGCACATAGGTTCATAAACACTTTTACCCAAGAATCTCTAAAGAATTTAGGCAAGCATGACTAAATTATACATAGCAAATATAAATAAAGAATTACAAATCATCAAAAGAGTACAAGAATTAACCAGACGATTTTCCCAAATCTCCCTAGTCTTCTTCTTGCTTTCCAAGACAACTTTTGGCTCTTGATTTCTCTCCTTCTTGTCTCCAAGAATCTCTGAATTCTGAATTCTGGACTATACAATTGTCTATTCTAATTATTTACTATAAACTAAAACTCATTCTTCTTAGGGTTGAGGAAGGTGAGATTTTATAATAGGTACAAAGTTGGGATCAACCCTTGAGAAATTAGGAATATTCCTATTTAATAAATAAGAAATTGCCGTCTTTAATCATTTGATATTTCTACCATCATATGATTAGGAAATTACTATCCTTTCTTTAGCTTTGGAGAATGCCACTTTAAATTAGGAAGTTTCTAAAATCGCGCCCAGTGCAATAAGTACGGTTTGAAAGCTTATTTTGACCATTTTCTATTATTATCTAGATTTTGATGTCTGCATAAGAGTTGTAGTCCTTCGAGTCTTCTTTCCAATGACGCAAGAATCACCTCAATCGGACATTCCTAGCATGAGATAAGATCAAAATACTAAACTGTCGCCAATCTGTGCGAGATGAAATGTCACTGGAAATTTTCAACGCGTCGAGTTTTCTACTGAGTCATAGGTTGTAGCCCTTCGAGTCTTCTTTCCAATGGCGCAAGAATCACCTGAATAAGACATTCCTAGCATGAGATATGATCAAAATACTAAGCTGTCGCCGAATTCAACGGGAATTACAACTCTTCGGTCTTTTGATTCACTTTTGACTCCAATTTTGTCCTAGGACTTCCCTTGCTCATAACTTTGACCTACAATGGTTCAAAAACACTAACAAACACCGTAAAACATTCAAAACAAGTGTGAACCATAATTAAATGATAATAGCAAGGAAAACATGTATTAAATAAGCAAAATTAATGAACTTAATTACAGAGATGATTCAAAATAACTATAAAAACAAGCACATATGTGATAACATCACAATTATACCCCTGATTTAAACGAAGTTAAACTGATGGTCTCACAGAAGAACCAAATCTGCTTAACGGTCAAATAATTGAGGGACCAATTGTGTTCAAATTGAGAACTAAGGATGACATTGCAGATTGGACACTAATTGAGGGACCAAAAGTGCGATTTCCCCTACTTATTATAAACAATGTTATGTGAAATTCCACTTTTACCCATGCTTTAAACGGTGTTAAACGGCCATACACACAAAAGGACCAAATCTGCTTAATGGTCGAATAATTGAGGGACCAAATGTGTTCAAATTGGGAACTAAGGATGACATTGCAGAATGTGCTCTAATTGAGGGACCAAAAGTGCAATTACCCCTTGAATATATATACATTGCAATGTTGCATTACTGTGCAAATATATATATATATATATATATATATATATATATATATATATATATATGTATATATATATATATATATAGGGAAGGGATCAGGTGCATTTGAGGCTTCCCGTGCGGTTGTGCCGGTGGATGCACGTTAAACATTAATCCGACTCACTTAAAGTACACAATACAAGCACATTAAGCACACAAACAAAACACCTTCAGAACACAACCTCACGCATGTTAAGCACAAGCCTCACGCATGTTAAGTACTAGTCTCACGCATGTTAAGCACAAGTCTCACACATGTTAAGCACAAGTCTCACGCATGTTAAGCACAAAAACATACGCATCTTAAGTTTCAAAAACAACTCACATTAAGTACACACTCACGCACATTAAGTACAAAACTCACGCACCTGAAGCACACAACTCACGAACATTAAGCACAAAAGCATGCACATTAAGCATAAAACTCATGCACTTTTAAAGTTTCAACAACTCACATTAAGTACACACTCACGCACATTAAGCTCAACACTCACGCACATTACGCACAAGACTCACACACATTAAGTACAAAACTCACGCACATTAAACATTACACACTCACGCACATTAATCACCCGCACAACCACACGAGAAAGACTTAAATGCACCTAATCCTGAACCTATATATATATATATATATATATATATATATATATATATATATATATATATGTAATACCCACAACCATATAAATAATATGTATATATATGTTTAGTAAATGAGGTCAACAAGTCAAAGCTTATTAAAATTTGATATTAGATAAAATTACTAAATTACCCTTCTCTACCCTTAAAGATTAAGGAATCCCTTGGTCTTGGAGAAAGATATCTTTTAAAAGAAGATAAGGGGAGTTGACTAGAGAGAGATAGGGGAAGGGAAGACCTTGAAGCTTGGATCTCCATCTTCTTCAAGCTTAGATCTCTAAGATATTGGGTATTCTAGGTGAGTTTAACCTCTATCTTTTACTCATTATGAGTTGGGTTTATCTTTGGAGCCCTAAGATTGATATTTGAAAATATTAGGGATTTTGACAAGGAGTATTTGGGCAAGCTAAATAGCTAAGATTTGGATGTTTTAGGTAAGTGTTTATTTCTCTCAAACTATTTTTACCCTATACTATAAATTAAACTTGTGTTTTAAGTTGTATATTGATGTTTTGAGCTGCGTTTTTGGACTGGAAATGTCTACCGGAACTGTGTTTCAAAACTCTGGTTTTTTGCCCTGGAAATGTTGAGTATTTTGGACTGAAACTGTTTCGGGTCTTGACTTATATATTCTGGACTGAAAGCTGGCACTATGTGTAGAGGTGTTGGAGTGGTTTGTTGGTGCTGTGTTGGTGCCTTGGTGAGATGTTGCATGTCGCGTGTTCAACTCCCCTTGCTAAAATTTTGTGTGCTGTTTTACTTGTATGCTATATGTTTATAAAATGGGTTGTTTGCTTAAAGTGAGATTTGAACTCTTAACGTCACGCTTATATTAACTTAAGTTCTTCTAACTAAGCCATTTCAATCCCTTTGAAATTACTTTGGTTTAATAAACTATTCTATGATGTCTAAAGAGTTATGTGCTAAGAAAATTATTATTTTGAGAATGGTTTATACCTTGCATATTTCTTAGTTTGGTAAACTTATTACCTATTTTGGAAATATGAACTTTGTTATGTGATTTTAAGCAAATGATTTTTGCTACATCGGGCTATTTGATTATAAGAACTATTTTGATTATTTGATCAAACTCATGAGGCAACCTACATTTTGTTGTTTGTTTTGTTTGGCTTGGAACGTTCCTAATTGCTCATTCCGAATCGTCGAGCTTGACTCATTCCGAATCGTCGAGTCTTTTGAATTATTTGTTGGAACGTTCCATCCGGCTCATTCCGAATCGTTGAGCTTGACTCATTCCGAATCGTCGAGTCTTTCGAATTATTTGTTGGAACGTTCCATCCGGCTCATTCTGAATCGTTGAGCCTGACTCATTCCGAATCGTCGAGTCTTTTTGGACCATTATACCGATAATGGCATGTGCCACATAATATAATGGTGGTTGTAGGTTGCCAATGAGTTATATGTAAAGGAATGATTGGTGCTTTTGAAAGTATTGTTTTATGAAATAATATTGATGCCCATGTAGCTAAAGTTTTTCGTTTTGGGAATTTATGCATAGTATGATGGAAGTATGTTATGATTTTGATATAATTTAAGGATTGAGTTTTGCATCTAGTTGTTACTCTAAAGCTTTTTGTATTATATTGGGGCTACTTGATCCGAGGTTGAGAGGAGTATCACTTACTGGGCATTAGCTCATTATTTGTATTTTTCTCATGTTTCAGAGTAGTTAAGGACATGTGAATAGCACGAGCACAAGTGGTGGGGTCTCGAAGGTGACTTTTGAAACTTGGAGACTTAGTCCTACTTTTGGAGCTTATCATGGATTTTTGTTTATTTAGACATTCCCTTTGACCCTTTGTGTTTTTTGGTAGACCATTGTGCTTGGCTTTGGTGCTTGTGATGCATTTTGGACATACTACTCTTGATTGTAAATATCTAATAGTGGATTTGATGAGTTTTTGGGAAGAATAAGTCGATTATATTTTGTCATTTTGGGTTGTGGAATTATTGTATATTCAAGTGTTATTATGAAGATTCTGAGAGGTATGTATGATTAGGCTTCGTATTGTTACAGGTCTTCACGTAACGATACGGCCGGGTCATGTCCTAAAAGTGGGGCGTGACAGAGTGGTATCAGAGCCTAGGTTTAAATCTTTAGTTGGTCAAGAAGTTAAGTTTGAATTTTTGCAAGATTAGGCTTTAACCTAGCGGATGATAAGTTTAGGCCTTGAGCAAGTTTTGGATGTGATTTCTTAAACATTTCGCTAATGTGGCCATACTTTCTCTGTTTGAATTTAAGGAGTATTGCTTTACAAGGATGAGGAGGGGTGTTCTTAAACGTGGTCGAACTCGTCGAGTTAGCCTGTTGATAAATATGTCGCCTATTCGGAATATAGGTTTAGATGTTTACGTGCTGTGTGATTCCGGTGCTTCGCATTATTTTTTTTTATGAGAAGTTGCAATGGATTTAAATTTGCAAGCTAAGAAGTTGAGTGATCATTTTATGTTAATAACCCTATGGGGAAGATTGTGGTGATAGATACTTGGTTTCAAGATTGTCATCTACAACTTAATGGGAGTGATGTGTCAATTGATTTAATTTAGTTGGATATGCAGGATTTTGATGTGATAATAGGAATGGACTAGCAAAAAAAAAAAAAAAAAACTATGCCTATATTGATTGCGCTCGTAGGAAGGTGGTATTTCAAATTCCTGGACAATCTATCTTTACTTTGAGACACTTTCCTAGGAGCGGAATGTTGGTGTCGAAAGTGGCATTGAAAGTAATTTCTGCATTGAAGGGTAAGAAAGAATTGAAAAAAGGGTGTAGCGGTTTCTTAACTTATGAAATGGATACCCACCAGAAAGAAGTTAAGTTAGATGATATCCCAGTTGTTAAGGAATTTTCGAATGTGTTCCCAGAGCATTTACCTGGATGACCTCCAAATAGAGAAATTGATTTTGAAATAGAGGTTCCCGGAACTACTCCAATCTCAAAGGCCCCTTATCGCATGTCACCGTCAGTTAAATGTGCAATTGCAAGAATTGCCTGATATGAGATTTATTAGACTTAGTGTATCTTTTTGGGGTGCACTAGTGTTATATGTGAAGAAAAAGGATGGTAGCTTGTGATTGTGTATTGACTATTGGAAATTGAATAAAGTTATTGTCAAGAACAAGTATCCTCTACCTCACATAGATGATTTATTTGACCAATTCAAGGTGCTAAATACCTTTCAAAAATTGATTTGAGATTAGGGTACCATCAATTGAAGGTTAAAGCTAGTGATGTACCCAAGACTACTTTTAGGACCTGGTATGACCATTATGAATTTTTTTGTGATGCCGTTCGGACTAACTAATGCTCCTACTTTCTTTATGGATTTAATGAATAGGGTCCTCAAGTCGTTTCTGGACAAATTTGTTGTGGTATTTATTGATGACATTTTGCAATATTCAAAGAGTGAGGAAGAACATGCTCAACATCTAAGGACCATCTTGCACACCTTGAAGGAAAATGAATTGTATGCCAAGCTAAGTAAATGAGAATTTTGGCGTAAGGATGTATCTTTTCTTGGTCATGTAATTTCTGGAGACGGGATTTCTGTAGACACAACTAAAGTTAAAGCAACAACACAATGGCCGAGACACACTAATGTTACAAAAGTAAGGAGTTTCCTGGGTTTTGCAGGTTAATAACTATGTCATTGATTCGGTTAACTCGGAAGGGTATAAAGTTTAATTGGGATGAGGAGTGTGAGAAGAGCTTTCAAGAATTAAAGGAATTATTGGTTAGTGCACCTATCTTAGCCCTATTATCTGGGGAAGAAAGATTTGTTATTTATAGTGATGCTTCAAGAAGCGGATTAGGATATGTGTTGATGCAAAATGATAAGGTTGTAGCCTATGCCTCTTGACAATTGAAGTCTCATGAAGTTAACTACCCCACTCATGACTTAGAACTAGCAGCTGTGGTATTTGCTTTAAAAAAATTTGGAGGCACTACCTGTATGGAGAATCTTGTCAAATATTTACAGACCATAAGAGTTTGAAGTACCTCTTTACCCAAAAGGAAATGAACACGAGACAACGACGATGGTTGGAGCTAATAAAAGAATATGATCTCACTATTAATTATCGTCCATGTAAAGCTAACATGGTAGCTGGTGCTTTAAGTAGTAAGTTTTCCACAGTTAATGTGATAGTGGTAACTACTCATACCCAATTGTTGAAAGATTTTCAAGATTTAGAAGTTGAGGTTATTTTGCAAAATAAGCAAGGAGGGATATTGGAAACTATGATTACAAAATCAGTATTATTAGATCGCATTAAAGTTGCCTAAGTTGATTAAGATTCGTGGGAAAAATACAATTTGGGTTATTGTGGATCGACTCACTAAGCTTGCACATTTTTATACCATTAAGAAGACCTAGCTAAGTTGTATGTGAAAGAAGTTGTAAGGTTTCATGGTGTACCTGTTAGTATAGTATCTGACTGAAACTCTTGATTTGTGTCAAAATTTTGGAGAAGCCTATAATGAGCCATGGAGACTGAATTAAAATTAAGCACTGCATTTCATCCACAAACCGATGGGCAAACCGAGAGGACTATTCTGACCTTGGAGGATATGCTTCGAGCTTGTGGCTTGGATTTCAAGGGTAGTTGGAGTAAATACTTAACTTAAATTGAGTTTGCATATAACAATAGCTACCAATCGAGTATAGGAATGACACCTTTTGAAGCTTTATTTGGAAGGAAATGTAGATATCCTTTATATTGGAATGAAGTTGTAGAAAGAAAGATCTTAGAGCCAAAACCTGTACAACTCACATTAGAGAAGATTCAATTCATTAGGAAAAGAATTAAAGCTTCTCAAGACAGACAAAAGAGCTGGGCTAACTTGAAAAGAAGAAAATTGGAATTCAAAATTTGAGATTTTGGGTATTTAAAGGTTTCACCAACCCGAAGAGTAGTGAGGTTTGGAGAGAAAGGAAAATTAAGTCCACGTTACATTGGACCATTTGAGATTTTGAGTAGAGTTGGTAGTTTGGCATATGAGCTAGCCCTACCACCACAACTAGCTGGAGTTCACAATGTATTCCATGTATCAATGCTACGAAGATACATTGCAGATCCGGGTCATGTGGTGGAGTATCAACCTTTGCAAGTTAGCGATGACTTAACTTATGAAGAAGTACATCTTCGGATCATTGACCAAAAGGAACAATTGTTGAGGTCCCGATTAATCCCCTTTGTTAAAGTGCAATGGTCACATCATACTCCAAGAGAAGAAACATGAGAAAAGGAAGATGATATGAGGATAAATATCCAGAACTCTTCAAGTTTGAAGGTATGCAAGTTTCGAGGACGAAACTTATTTTAAGGAGGGGAGATTGTAATACCCACAACCTTATAAATAATATATATATATGTTTAGTAAATGAGGTCAACAAGTCAACGCTTATTAAAATTTGATATTAGATAAAATTACTAAATTACCCTTCTCTACCCTTAAAGATTAAGGAATCCCTTGGTCTTGGAGAAAGATATCTTTTAAAAGAAGATAAGGGGAGTTGACTAGAGAGAGATAGGGGAAGGGAAGACCTTGAAGCTTGGATCTCCATCTTCTTCAAGCTTAGATCTCTAAGATATTGGGTATTCTAGGTGAGTTTAACCTCTATCTTTTACTCATTATGAGTTGGGTTTATCTTTGGAGCCCTAAGATTGATATTTGAAAATATTAGGGATTTTGACAAGGAGTATTTGGGCAAGCTAAATAGCTAAGATTTGGATGTTTTAGGTAAGTGTTTATTTCTCTCAAACTATTTTTACCCTATACTATAAATTAAACTTGTGTTTTAAGTTGTATATTGATGTTTTGAGCTGCGTTTTTGGACTGGAAATGTCTACCGGAACTGTGTTTCAAAACTCTGGTTTTTTGCCCTGGAAATGTTGAGTATTTTGGACTGAAACTGTTTCGGGTCTTGACTTATATATTCTGGACTGAAAGTTGGCACTATGTGTAGAGGTGTTGGAGTGGTTTGTTGGTGCTGTGTTGGTGCCTTGGTGAGATGTTGCATGTTGTGTGTTCAACTCCCCCTGCTAACATTTTGTGTGCTGTTTTACTTGTATGCTATATGTTTATAAAATGGGTTGTTTGCTTAAAGTGAGATTTGAACTCTTAACGTCACACTTATATTAACTTAAGTTCTTCTAACTAAGCCATTTCAATCCCTTTTGAGAATGGTTTATACCTTGCATATTTCTTAGTTTGATAAACTTATTACCTATTTTGGAAATATGAACTTTGTTATGTGATTTTAAGCAAATGATTTTTGCTACATCGGGCTATTTGATTATAAGAACTATTTTGATTATTTGATCAAACTCATGAGGCAACCTACATTTTGTTGTTTGTTTTGTTTGGCTTGGAATGTTCCTAATTGCTCATTCTGAATCGTCGAGCTTGACTCATTCCGAATCGTCAAGTCTTTCGAATTATTTGTTGGAACGTTCCATCCGGCTCATTCCGAATCGTCGAGCTTGACTCATTCCGAATCGTCGAGTCTTTCGAATTATTTGTTGGAACGTTCCATCCGGCTCATTTTGAATCGTCGAGCCTGACTCATTCCGAATCGTCGAGTCTTTTTGGACCATTATACCGATAATGGCATGTGCCACATAATATAATGGTGGTTGTAGGTTGCCAATGAGTTATATGTAAAGGAATGATTGGTGCTTTTGAAAGTATTTGTTTTATGAAAAAATATTGATGCCCATGTAGCTAAAGTTTTTCGTTTTGGGAATTTGTGTATAGTATGATGGAAGTATGTTATGATTTTGATATAATTTAAGGATTGAGTTTTGCATCTAGTTGTTACTCTAAAGCTTTTTGTATTATATTGGGGCTACTTGATCCGGGTTGAGAGGAGTATCACTTACTGGGCATTAGCTCATTATTTGTATTTTTCTCATGTTTCAGAGTAGTTAAGGACATGTGAATAGCACGAGCACAAGTGGTGGGGTCTCGAAGGTGACTTTTGAAACTTGGAGACTTAGTCCTACTTTTGGAGCTTATCATGGATTTTTGTTTATTTAGACATTCCCTTTGACCCTTTGTGTTTTTTGGTAGACCATTGTGCTTGGCTTTGGTGCTTGTGATGCATTTTGGACATACTACTCTTGATTGTAAATATCTAATAGTGGATTTGATGAGTTTTTGGGAAGAATAAGTCGATTATATTTTATCATTTTGGGTTGTGGAATTATTGTATATTCAAGTGTTATTATGAAGATTCTGAGAGGTATGTATGGTTAGGCTTCGTATTGTTACAGGTCTTCACGTAACGATACGGCCGGGTCATGTGCTAAAAGTGGGGCGTGACAATATATATATATATATATATATATATATATATATATATATATGTATATGTATATATATATATATATATATATATATATATATATATATATATATATATATAAGCCACTTATTAACTGTTTAAAATATCATTCTTCTAAGGAGGCGTACTTCTACCTCAACTCTGCGGAGGCTTAATCCTTCCTTAACCCTTCTTACCTCTCAATATTTGGCATCAAAGCTCAATACTTGGTAATCAGAGCTCAATACTTAGTATCAAAGCCCAATACTTGGTATTGGTGCCTATTACGTTTCTAAGATTTTTTTTTGCATTACAGGACGTTGGTTGAAGAAGTTTTTGAATTTAATGGTCATGCACTTATTCCTGTTAATTGTGGTTCAAAGTCTCTTTCTCTGTCCAATATTTTGCACGTCCCTAATTTATCTGTTCCTCTATTATCAGTACATCGGTTCACTAATGAAAAAGATGTATATTTTGAATTTCACAAAAATTATTTTGTTGTGAAGGACTCCGTAACCAGGGCGACACTGCTTAAGGGTCCCGCCACGGGTGGCCTATATCAACTTCCGGTGGCTCGGTCACATTTTGCTTTCATTTCCTCCCGGGCCACTCCCGTGGTGTGGCATCGCAGGTTGGGTCATCCACACGAACAAGTTCAAAATCGAGTCTTACAAAATTGCCCAGTCACAACAAATAAATCCAAATCTATGGGGTCGTGCACGGCGTGTCAGCTTGGGAAATCCTCGCGTTTTGCTTTAGAACGAGTAGTTTCATCTAGCAATAATGTCTTAGATTTATTGTACACAGATATATGGGGCCCATCACCTGAAATATCTTCTAGTGGTTTTCGCTATTTTATATTGTTTGTAGATGACTACTCGAGATTCTGCTGGTTTTATCCCTTACGGGTAAAATCAGACGTTTATAAAATTTTTGACTCTTTTCGCGTGATGGTAGAACGCCAATTTTCGCGTTCTATCAAATCCATCCAATCGGATTTAGGGGGTGAATATAGAGCCCTACATAATACTTTTCAAAAACTTGGCATTATTCACCAGCAATCATGTGCCTACACCCACGAACAGAACGGTAGGGTTGAGCGCCGGAATCGACACATTGTTGAAACCGGATTGACCCTACTTGCAGAAGGTTCAGTACCCCTTCAATATTGGGACTATGCCTTCGAAACAGCCACTTGTTTAATCAACTATCTACCCTCGTCAGCACTACAGTTTGAAAGCCCGTATCACCGATTACATAAAACCCTACCACCTTACAATTTCCTACGTGTCTTTGGGTGCCGATGTTATCCTTATCTAAGGCCATATAACATGCACAAGATAGAGTATCGGTCTGCACCCTGTGTCTTCTTAGGTTACCCCCCGTCTTTTAGGGGATATAGGTGCATGGATCTAACAAGTGGGAAAGTTTTTATCTGTCGTCATGTCCGATTTGACGAATCGGTGTTTCCTTTTGCTGACTCACATTCACAGGTTGCTACGGAGCCACATGAGTCCACCATGCCGTGGGCAGCCGGGGCTATTGTCCCATATGACCCGCCAGCTGCAACACCGCCTGAGTCCACCATCGTGGTCCACGGCACGGCACCGTCAGATTCGGAGCCAGTACCGCTAGCCATAGCACGCCCACCTCGGAGGCGTAAACGGCAGGTCCCACAAGACAGGCAACATGTCATGAGACTACGTCACATGACACGTGGCACAAGTGAGCCCTTACAGGCATTAAATATCAGTACTGACCCAACATGTTATTCACAGGCTGTGGGGCATCCACAGTGGCGTGATGCGATGGACCAAGAGTTCAATGCTCTTCTTCATAACAGTACTTGGAAACTTGTACCACCGCACCTGGGTATGAACATCATTGGATGTAAATGGGTGTTTCGTACAAAACGCATAGCTGATGGCACCGTAGAGCGCTACAAGGCGCGTCTCGTGGCAAAAGGATTTAATCAAGTGGCCGGGGAAGACTTTTTTGATACATTTAGTCCCGTAGTCAAACCGACTACGGTACGCATGTTGTTCTCGATTGCCATGTCGAGAGGATGGACTCTACGCCAGTTAGATGTCCACAATGCCTTCCTCAATGATCACTTAACAGAAACTGTTTATATGAAGCAACCGCCTGGCTACCAGGATCCAACACATCCAGAATATGTGTGTCACCTTCAACGCTCCCTGTATGGCCTAAAGCAGGCCCCACGGGCTTGGTTCAAAAGGCTCCATGACTTTTTAGTTTCTGCAGGTTTCTCCCCATCGAAAACGGATGTCTCCCTCTGATTGCTGTAATTTGGGGCAAACAAATAATACCCGGAGTATTCGGGTTGTCGAACAACAGAGAGGTGGGGTACTAATCACTAGCTACTAGGTTACTCATATGAAACTAGTCCGAACAAAACTTGAAGGTTGATTGATTGCATAAAATAACAAGCAGAATAAAATAAGTAGCAAGGTTTTGTAGACAATAGAGCAAAATAGGATTCTTGGGATCACAAATGTTTAATCACCTAGTGCCAATTAACGTTTGTAATATTTGGTTTGGAATTAAGATTTGTATGGGAATGCAAAGTAGAATCGAATTACTCCCGTAATCTCTATTCCTAGTGAATTTCCACTCCCATGGCTTAAACACCCAATAAGATCAAAGATCAGCATTCAATTATTCCTAATTACTACCATCTCCCGATGAGCAATAATCTAGAATAAACTTCCCCTAATAAGTTCCCCTTTCCCAAGGACCAACCATTAGGTGCAATCGTGTGTGCCCTAATTTATGCCTCAACTCCCATTGGTGACACAAACATGACTGTGAAGCTAGTAATTTAGGCCTTTAACTACCAACAACAACAGATTAAAACAAGATTGCAACACAAATCATAAAACCAAACATAAATATATTAAGAAATTAACGAACTAGGCACATAGGTTCATAAACAAATTCACCCAAAAATCCTTAAAGAATTTAGCCGAGCATGGCTAAATTATACATAGCAAATATGAATAAAGGATTACAAATCATGAAAAGAGTACAAGAATTAACCAAGCTATTCTCCCAAATCTCCTTGGCTTCCTCCTTGCTTCCAAAGACAACTTGAGCCTCTTGATTTCTCTCTTTCTTGTCTACAAAGAACTCTAAAAATCTCTCGGTTCCCGTCTCTCTGTCTGTTTAGGGTTGAGGAAGGAGGGATTTTATAGTGGGTACAAAGTTGAGATGAAATAGGAATCTTGTACCAAATTGGACTCAAATTCTAATTCCTATATTTAAATAAAGAAATTGTCGTCTTTAATGATATTTAGAATTTGGAAGATTCCTTCAATTGCTAACTTTTAATATGGAGATATGAGCCTTGAAATCCGCGCAATTGATATTAGGAAAAGAGATCTCGCGCTTGTATTGAATTTTGCCCAGCTGCGCCACTTTAAGCGTCTGTTTTTATCCCAGAAACAGACGCACATTCGACGCGTCGAGAATTTTCTCGACGCGTCGAGGCTTCCTGTGCGCGAATTAATTAGCTATTGGAAAATTTCGACGTGTCGAGCCCTTGGCTCGACGCGTCGAGTCCACTGGGCCCCGAACTCATCCAAAATTGCTCCAAACTCATCCTTGAACTCCCCTTGGTCATATCTTTGACCTAAAATGGTTCAAAAACACTAACAAACACCGTAAAATATTCAAAACAAGTGCGAATCATAATTAAATGATAATAGCAAGGAAAACATGTATTAAAAAAGCAAAATTAAAGAGCTTAATTACTGTGATGATTCAAAATAACCATAAAAACAAGCACAGATGTGATAACATCACCCCCTCACACTTAAGCTTTTGCTTGTCCTCAAGCAAAACTAAGGAATAAAATCACAAGTCAAAACGTACAAATTACTCATGCTCTCTCTTGCACAACCTTTCAAACCACCAACCCACTTGCTACAAAACAACAAGCTTCAAGAATCAAATTAGTTTGGCACATAAGAGACCCATTTCCAAGCCAATAACCAAGCACCAAGAATTTAAAGCATGTGAGGATCAAATGTGCACAAATACTCAGTTGAGATTATGCAAGATACGGTTCATGAATGAGATCCCTTAGGCTTGCCTTTCATACTCCCCTAGATCAAATCTAAGAATGCATGCTAAGATCAAATAGGACTTTATTTAGCTTGTAATGGGGCTACGGGTGATGGCTAACAAAGAAGTGGTATGGAAAAATTAATCAAAAAGAGAGAATGTCACAATTTATCTAAACTTTTCAAAATTTGGAAGAGATGAGATAATCATAATTCCAAGGAGCAAATTTCTTTTAAGAACTTAGCAACTCTTTGGTAAAGTGGGGATCCAAACTCAAAAACTTTCAATCTCTTTTTTTTTTTTTTCTTTTTTTTTTCTTTTCTTTGTCTTTGGACTTCTTTTGGATATAGCAAGATAATTTTAATCCAAACTTTCATGACCTCCACACTTGAACATTTGTAACACTAGCTGCTTCTTTTTTTGTAGCACAACTCCATAAAAACTCTTCTTACAGAAAAGATAAAGATAAAAGTTTCATTCTCTCAAGGGTGGATGGGAAATATTTGGCCAAGGGCTAAGGGTTATAATAATGGGGTAAATCAAAGAAAAACAATCACAAAGAGCGGATAAGTGCTTAGCACTTATTTGAACAAACAAAAAGGCACAATGGGGAAACGAAGGATAAAAATATATATATAGGGACAGGTTTAAAGGCTATGGCTAAACAATAATGGCCTAAATCACTTCAAAACATGCAAAACTTAGACATCACTTAGGGAGTAATGAGGCAAGTTCTAGCAAAAACACCCATGACCGGAATCTCACATAAGCCTTCACTAGCAATGCAAAACACAAGATCAAGGATTAATCCAATCATTAAGTGGTTAACAAAGCTATTGGCAAGGGAATAGATCAAATATGTGTTACACCTCAAATCATCCATCACAAATTGAGATGCAGCAAGCACCACTAAGACAAACCACAAACCAACAAGAGAGAGTAATTGTAACTACATGCTAAGACAAGTAACTTATTCACCAAAAATAGCATATGAGTCATCCAAGCAAAAGCAAAATTTTTTAAAATTTTAGAAATATCCCCAAATTAATGATTCCTCCCCCCACACTTAAAACTTTGCATCGTCCCTGGTGCAAGAGAAAAGAGAAAAACTATAAAACAAAAATAATCACGAACTAGAAAGCAATAAAACTAAATAAAACGAATCTAGAAAGCAATAAAATTAACCTAGAAAGCAATAAATATGAAAGAAATAAAAGATAACATGGGGTGCCTCCCATGAAGCACTAAGTTTAACGTCGCTAGCTCGACCTAACCTGGTTATGGAGTGCTCATCCTGGTTGATCCGCGAGTTTGATCTCATCACCCCATAGACTCTTCAAATGCAAATACTCATCATGGGTCACCTTGAGAGTTGGGTCGATGTGCAAAATTGACTTGCACTCAATGATTTTTGGCTCATCAAGAACATTAAATTCCACCTTTTCCTCCCCAAAGTCAAAAATCATGGACCCTTTCCTTGCATCAACCATTGCTCCAATAGTGGCTAGGAAGGGTCTCCCCAAAATGAGTGGAACGTCTAAGTTCCTTTGGACATCTATCACAATAAAATCACAAGGCACAAAATACTTGTCCACACGAACTGGGACATCTTCAAGGATTCCAATAGGCTTTACGATGGATCTATCTGCCATTTCTAGGGTGAATTGGATTGGTTTTGGCTCTCCCAACCCTAACCCTTGACAAAGAGTAAGATGCATAACACTCACACTGGCTCCTAAATCACAAAGGGATCCCTTTAACGGTCGGCCTCCAATCACACAAGGAATTGTGAACTTCCCCGGATCTCTATGCTTAGGTATATTCCTCCCAATTCCCGGGGTCAACGCTTGATACTCTTGTGCCACAGCTACCATCTCTCGTTCCCCATATTTCTTTTTCTTAGCTAGAATCTCTTTCAAAAATTTTCCATAAGAGGGAACTTGTGAAAGCAAATCAAGTAAGGGAACTGAAACTTTCAAACTCTCAACAATCTCCAAAAACTTTTTCCACCTACTTTCTTTTGTTGTTTCAAGATTTTGAGGAAAAGGCAATGGGGGTACATACCTTCTCACAGGTTTCTCTACTTCCTTTTGAACTTGTGGATTATTTTGCACAGCAATTGGCTCATCTTCTATACCATCAAGTATCTCTTCAATCTTCTCCTCAGCTGTCTTTTTAGGAATTGATGCTTTGATTGGAAGAGGTGGCTCTTCAAGTACTTTGCCACTCCTTGTAACAATTGCATTTACATGCTCCCTTGGATTTTCAGGCATAGCTGGCAACTTCCCTGTGACTTTAGTACTTGATATAGAAGGTTGATTTGCTAATTGCCTTTCAACCATATTTTGGCGAGCTTCCATTTTATCCATCCTTTCTGTAATCTCTAACTGACCTTTAATCAATTTTTCCAACAAAACATCCGTATTCGATTGTGGTGGGGCCTTTGAAACGGGAAATTTAGATTGAACTTGAGTACCTTGATAACCCAGAGGACCTCTATTAACAAAGTGTTGAGGGTTGGCAGCTCCCACTGGGTTGCTCCATGAAAAGCCGGGATGGTTCCTTGAATTATTAGGATGGTAGGTCCCTTGAGGTTGGTAAGACTGTTGATGAGGCCTATTATATCCCAACATATTAACTTGCTCCATAGAGGTTTGGGAGTTTAACTCGTAGATACAATCCCCTGAATTGTGATTTTGGCTGGTGATTTGGGCAAGTTTTTGAACCATGGAGACCACATTATCCAACTTTGTTGACAAATCGGCTAATTGCCCCGCATCATGAATTCCTCCTACAAGCTTTTGTGGAGACCTCTCCGTGTACCAAGTGGATCCATTCATAGCAATTTTCTCCAATAGTTCCTCGGCTTGTGTTGGCTCTAGAATCGTGAACGAACCACCCGAAGAAGCATCCACCAAAATCCTAGAATTATCAAGCAATCCTTCATAGAAAGACATCATCAAATCCCAACTTTGAAATCCATGGTGTGGACATTGCCTCTTCAATTCCTTAAATCCCAAGACTCAGTGAGGGACTCAGTTGCCAGTTGCTTAAAGTTTTGAATTGCCCTTCTCATCCTTTGAGTTTTGGAGATAGGATAGAACTTCTTCAAAAATTCTCCATGTAATTTGTCCCAAGTGTCAAAATGGTTATCTGGATGTGAGGATAACCAATCTTCAGCCCTGTCCTTCAGTGTAAAGGGAAAAAGCCTAAGTCTGACAGCATCTTGAGTGACTCCATTTATCTTGAAAGTGCCGCAAAGTCGTAGGAACTTGGTGGCGTGATCATTGGGATCTTCCGTGGGCATCCCTCCAAATCGATCTGCCGCAGCCATGCTGAGTATGGCCGGATTGATCGCAAAGTTATTGGCCTCCACATTTGGAATATTGATGCTACCATGCTCCTCAACATCCGGAGCAAGGTAGTCAGACATTGATCTCCCTTCAGCTTGGTTTTCTTGTACCCGTGCCATCCTAGTTTGTTTCCTGAGAAACTTGGCTCTTTTCTCAATCTCAAGATTCAAAGGTAATAATCCTTCTTTCCCAAAAGATCGTGTATGCATAAAAAGCCAAGTTCTTAGATTCAAAGCAAAATCACACTCAAGAACAAGAAACTTGTTATGGATTAGCAAATAAAATAAATAAATAAATAAATAAATAAATAAAAAATGGACTAGACTCCTAAAGTAAGACTTTCACTAATGTCAGAACGTAACGCCACCTCCCCGGCAACGGCGCCAATTTGATGCGTAGTATATTTGCAAACAAATAATACCCGGAGTATTCGGGTTGTCGAACCACAGGGAGATGGGGTACTAATCACTAATTACTCGCTTACTTATAAGAGCTAGTCTGATCGAAACTTGATGGTTCATTGGTTGCATAAAATAACGAGCAAGAAATAAAACAAATATTAAGGTTTCGTATGCAATAGAGCAAAATGGGATTCTTGGGATCACAATGTTTAATCACCTAGTGCCAATTAACGTTTGTAATATTTGGTTTGGAATTAAGATCTGTGTGGGAATGCAAAGTGGAATCGAATTACTCCCGTAATCTCTATTCCTAGTGAATTTCCACTCCCGTAGCTTAAACACCCGATAAGATCGAAGATCAGCATTCAATTATTCCTAATTACTACCATCTCCCGATGAGCAACAATATAGAATTAACTTCCCCTAATAAATTCCCCTTTCCCAAGGTCTAACTATTAGGTGCAATCGTGTGTGCCCTAATTTATGCCCCAATTCCCATTGGTGACACAAATATGACTATGAAGCTAGTAATTTAGGCCTTTAATTACCAACAACAACAGGTTAAGACAAGATTGCAACACAAATCATAAAAACCAAACATAAATATATTAAGAAATTAACGAACAAGGCACATAGGTTCATAAACAAATTCACCCAAAAATCCCTAAGGAATTTAGCCGCTCATGGCCATAATAACAGTAAATTCAATGCTTAAAGATAAACAAATAACAACGAGAATAAGAGTAAGAGTGAAAGAGTTCTCCCGAATCTTTCTAGCTAGTTCTCTATTCCAAAGCTAGTTGTAAATCTTCAAGTTGGTCCTCTTTGTGCTTTGCTCTTGATTGCCTTCAAAACACCGAAATCGCAGAAGGAGGAGACCCTAGGGTTGATAGAAGATGATCTTTTTATAGTAGAAACCTGATGGCATCAATTTAGGAGTCTTTCAAATCAACGTCTCTCCGCGATCTCGACGCGTCGAGCCTCCAAAATGTGCGATGTTTGAAGCTACTGGAATTTTTCGACGCGTCGAGGCATGGGCTCGACGCGTCGAATTGCTGATGCTTCGACTTCTTCCTCTTTTGATCATTTCGTGCTTGAAATTCTTCCCTTGCTCTCACGCTCACCCTGTAATGGTGAAGAAAAACACTACCGAACACCGTAAGGCATTCAAAACAAGTGTAATAACATAATCTAACGAGAAAGCAAGGAAAACAAGTAATAAATGGACATGATTCAATAACTTTGTTTCTAAAATGAATCAGAAAAGCTATAAAAACATGCACAGATGTGATAACATCACCCTCTTTCATTATTCCGCGGGGGCGTCACGTGTATTCCTGCTGGTCTACGTGGATGACATTATTATGATGGGCGATGATGCTACTTTGATTGACAAGCTGTTACACCGGTTATCTACTACTTTTAAAATCCGTGACCTGGGCACTCCGATTTTTTTCTTAGGGATCGAGACACTCAACCAGGATGGTAGCTTAATGTTGTCACAACGTCGCTACATGACGGACCTATTGAACCGAGCCGGTATGACAGACTGTAAACCACTAGCTACTCCGGCGTCAGTCACTCAAAGTGTCACACCCTCCACGCAGCCATATGAAAATCCAACACAGTACAGGCGGCTAGTCGGGGCCTTACAATATCTGACTATCACCAGGCCTGACTTATCCTTTGCAGTCAACCGTCTCTGCCAGTTCATGCACTCCCCTACTGATGATCATTGGGTTTTGCTTAAACGTGTCCTACGGTACATCAAAGGGACACTCAACTATGGGTTACGATTATCACCTTCGGTGTCGACTTCGGTACATGCCTTTTCCGACTCAGATTGGGCAGGATGTCCGGTAGACAGGAAGAACACTAGCGGGTATGCCGTTTTTCTAGGCTCTAACCTAATTTCGTGGCTTTCCAGGAAACAGCGAACTGTTGCGCGCTCTTCGACTGAAGCCGAATATAAGGCTCTTGCAGATGTCTCGGCGGAATTTACGTGGATTGTTTCTTTACTTCGTGAACTTGGTTTACATTCAGGGGATCCTGCAACGCTATGGTGTGATAACTTAGGAGCAACATATCTATGCGCCAATCCAGTTTTTCATGCCAGAACCAAACACGTCGAAATCGATTTCCACTTTGTACGGGACAAAGTTGCATCCGGGGAATTTATTGTCAACTTTGTGTCTACCAAGGATCAGCTGGCAGATATTCTCACCAAACCGCTACCGGGGCCCAGATTTGCAGCTCATCGGGACAAGCTCAACGTTGTTTCACATCCTTGTGCTTGAGGGGGTGTGTTAGTAATATTATTAGTTTAGTATTATAATTATTATTGAGCTTAGTAATTATGTAATAGTTGGCTTAGTCTTCTATGGCTAACCACTTAGATAGGAGTTCTTTACGTTTGTTATTTCCTTTAGTATTGTAACATCTTATCCTATCAGAATTGAATTTGATTTTCCCTATCTCATCATATATATATATATATATATATATATATATATATATATATATATATATATATATATATATATATATATATTTAGGTTCTCGTGCGGGTGAGGGCTTCAGGTGCTGTTGTGCGGTTTAATCTGAGCCATTCATCTCGCTTTAATCAACGTCTAGGATTATCAAAGTTTTTAAAAAAACGTGGTGGCAATTTTGTAATTTTTGCATCTAGGTCAAAATTAAGGTGAGCGGATCTGTGATTAATGTGCGTGAGTTTTGTGCTTAATGTGCGTGTGTTTTGTGCTTAATGTGCGTGAGGTTTGTGCTTAATGTGCGTGGGGATGTGCTTAATGTGAATAGTTGTTAAAACTTAAAGCTAAGTCTGTGAGTTAATACTTAAAGTGCGTGGGTTTTGTGCTTAATGTGCGTGATGTTTGTGCTTAATGTGCGTGAGTTTTGTACTTAATGTGCGTGAATTTTGTACTTAATGTCAGTAGTTGTTGAAACTTAAAGTCTGTGAGTTAATATTTAAAGTGCGTGTGTTTTGTGCTTAATGTGCATGAGGTTGTGCTTAATGTGTGTGGGGTTTGTACTTAAAGTGCGTGAGTTTGTGATTAAGATCTAACACTTAAGGGGCACCTTAGCTTATACTTCTTTGTTCTAGGCACGCGTTTTTTTTTTTTTTAATTTTCATTGATTTGAGACGTTGATCTAAATTTGATCAACTGCTCATATTTAACCGCACAACCGCACGAGAAACTATACCCACACCTGAACCTTCCCTATATATATATATATATATATATATATAAATATATATATATATATATATATATATATATATATATATATATATATAGTTTACTTAATTGGATGGACATGTGCAGAATCTTTAGTCTTGATTTTAAATTTCTAGGGCACTTTGGATGGGGAGAAGAAATAGCTGTGAAGAGGCTATCAAAGAACTCTGCACAAGGACTATCGGAATTCAGAAATGAAGTCATTTGTATGTAAGATTTTCCCTAATAATATATATTATATATTATATATTAGGGCCTTAATTAAGTGGTGCAAGTTGACTAGGCTTATTAAGTGGTCTGGTTGGACTTAATAACTAGTAGTTGTTAGTCAACCAAACACTGTGCCTAATATAACCTGGATTGATGGGATACAGGATTATGGATTAGATAGCACATTCAGTTACGGTACTCAGACCGCTCAGTAGACACCAATACACCATCTAGGGTTCTGAGTCAGGTCTGAGGCAAAACATGGCTGACGGTCTACCGTTAAGAGGCAACACAACAGGAACATCAACTATGGCTGGAGATCTACATGGCTACGCTTCCGCTATCATACGAGGTCAGGTTTCTCGTATACTATGGTTTATTACAGTTAGACTATTGTATATCTAACATTTGGTTTCAGAGCCTTTATAATCTCTGTCTGGTTGATTGAGTTGCCTACGATCAACATTAATTTCTTTCATATACATTAAGGGTTTTTCGTATATGTTTTATATTAATATTTTGAAATCAGCATACAATTATATAATTTTCCTTGTATGTGTAGAATGAATTAATGTACTGTAGTTGTGTTTTTTTGAAAAAAAAAAAAATTCAACATGAAGCACAGTTATTTTCATATTTCATCTGGACTTCGAAATATTAATTATATCCATTGTTTTGGCTTTGGTTGTTTGACTGGGAGTTTCCTGGGAGAACACTCAAGTCATTAAGGTAACTACCATTATTTTATATTTATTTACCATATTAATGTTTGCTTTAGTTAATATTATATATATTAATTTTGGTAAATGGTAATTATTTGGTTTGATATTACCATATTAATATTTCTTTAATTAATATTGAATATTACTTTTAGCAAATGGTAAATATATGGTAATTGCTTGTTTTCAGATATTAATGCCCTTTAGTTTCCTCTTAATTTTTGGCATTAAATTCATAATTAAATTACTATTTAATATTTAGCAAATATTATGTATTGAATTTGCTCTTTGAATTTTAATTTAATATTGAGGTTCATATTAAATTGCCTGAAGTATTGCAATTTGTTTAGGATATATATGAGTTAAATGCAAAATCCAAGCATGCTAAGTATTTTTTTTTTTATAATTTTATTGTTATAATAATTATGCATTTAGAAAAGCATGTTTTAAGGTTGGATTTAACATATTATTAACTCATAAATTCATTATTAATTACCACTCAATTTTGGATCCTTAGCCAAATTTTAGGCATTATGACCTACTAAATCAGCTTGTTTGGTTTCCCCTTAATTTTGAGCACATTTTAGTTTTATGTGTCTCTGGGACTTTAGAACTTATTTTGAACAAGCTATTTGGGACCTATCTTGAGTCATTAAAGCATGGATCCCACCTTTTTGATTGATATTTTAATAATAATTATAGCTCCTTATAACATGTTTATTAAATTTTAATTATTACTAACTACCATATTTTGGTATTCATCGTTGGTAATAATATTAAGTTTTGGGTCTACTTCAGTATTAGACCATTTTTTCATCCATGTTATAATTCATTTAGGACATTGAGGTTTATGAGCCTAATTTGAGTGATTAAGTGCTATAATTATAGTCTTAGCCTATTTAGAGACATTTAAGAATTTAAGGATTTAATTGTTATTTTGGTCATTAAGAATTAATAACTATTGTTTAAGTTGATTAAATTTTTAATCTATCAATAGTTTTTTAAGGCCTTAATAATAATATTAAGTCTTTAATTTTATGGCAAAAGCAATATAGTTGGTATATTGTTAGAATAATGGTAATTTGGTTATTACCTAACTTCAGTCTCCCTAAGTATCATAATAGTCATGATTAATTATTATGTGATAAAATTGAGATTAGTATTTGACATCCCTTAATTACAGTTTTGCCACTTATTAAGCTAAATTCGGCATTATTAATTACTGTTATTATGTTTAGGGGCTAATCTCATTTTATTACTTTTCATAATAATTATCATTTCATGGTAATCTGCTATATTTGGTACATTGGCATGATTACACTTCATTTTACATGACTATTAATGTTGGTAATTAAGTCCTACCAATAAATTTTTAACTGTACCATTGGACGCTGCATCGAGGCTACTGACACCAACAGTGAAGATGGGAGAATTCTGTAGTTTTTTCTTCTCTTGTGGATCATCATCGTTGTTAGCGCAATGGAGAAATGCGGTTTGCACTATTAAGGTTAGCCATTAATTATCTTTTACAGTTATTATTGATAATTAGTGCTACAGTTACAGTTAACCGCTAATTTGGACTAGTCACATATTTTATCTTTAGAAAATGGAAACATTAAAAGTGCATTACCATACTTTGATTTGTCATTATTATTAATGTTAATAGTGATTATAATGTTACTTATTGTTATTAATAATTAATTAATGATATCATTAATATTGTTATGGTATTTAGATATGCATCTTAAACTGTTTCCAAATAAATTTATGTGACAATACTCCAGTTCAGAAAATAATTTTCTGGACATTAATATTTTTCGGACTTCAAATTTTATTAAGTTTTTAAAATTTTATCTGAAAACGTTTATATATGTTAGCGGTTTTAACCATTATTTTTCCATATTTAGTCTCCTACATACATAATGTGATAATATTATTATGGCTATTTATTGCTATTTTGGTTATTTGCAATTTTGCCATTCATAATAATAATATTATTATCTGAGTTATGGAGAGTGATTTTGAATCAATTTAGTAATCTTGGAAAAACATATTTGCTAGGCAATTGACTTTTGCCATTAATTCCATAATTCATTTAGTTCTCGGAATTATGATTTAAGTTCTGATTGCCCATATTTGGTTAAGTATGAATAAATGAATATTTGGTTTAAATTCATATTTTTTAGTTGATTCGTACTCTTTAGATTGTTTTATGCATTCGATCACATTAAGTGCATAATATTAAGTTTAATTATGCAATTAGGGTTTGTGAGATTTTGATTTACAAATGCTAGCATATCCTGTTGGTTTGATATTGTTTGAATTTGTAAATTCAGTTATTTCTCATAAATTTGATCTTTATGCATTCAAACATTTTGTCATGGGCTTACAGTTTAACAAAATTTTAAAGTATATATCCAGTATATTATTATTCAAAATGTTGGGTCTCTTTTGGTTTGAACTCATCGATGTTTGAATATTAAGTTATACTTTAAAATCTCATATTGTAAATTGCTTTAAGTTATGCAATTTATTTGGAATATATGAGTTTAATGCTTAATTTTATGCATGTCTGTCCACCGCATAATATTATGTTTTTAAATTATGCAATTTTATTATGCCTTTAGCAATGCATACTTTGGGATGGAATTATAGTAGTTCCTTATTAAGTTGGACTTATGCATAAACTTTAGTCGCGGTAGTGCCTAAAGTTAAGCACGTTTAGTCCGCTATTTTTAGTTCACCATTTGAGCTTTAATCATAGGTGAATCCTACAGTTTTCTGGTGTATACCATACAGTTTACTGGTTTATACCCCAAACAGTTATACATTAAGTATATATGAATCGGTGAGACATACTAGTTTTAATGGCCATGACTTAAGAACATCTTGTGTCATTAGTCTCCTTAAATTGATACTCTACTTAAGGAATTGTTTTTCAGTGAGACTTAGTCTCTAACCGCCTTTCCTTGGAGTATATTTAGATTTTCCCATCAAAATTTGGTATAATCTGTTTGTTAAAATTTTAAGTATTCCTTGCCAATGTGATTTATTTCGGTTTATTAAAGAATAGCCAAAACATCTTTAATTTACTGAAATATCTTGAGTTTTCAATCTTGGTTAATTAAGGAAAATGCTACAGCATATTCAGCTACCTAAGATTGTTAAGTTTCAATCACATAAATTTAGGCAAGAATTTGATAATTGTCTAGTGATCTTATAATTTTAATTTGATTTTGGAGTAGCCACAGCATCCTTAATCTGTTAAAATTATATATTAAGCGGTTTATTTTGATCACATAAAGTTTTAAGACATATCATTTGTGATTAATTGTATGTAATATGATGAAATTTAGCCACAGGCAATTTCGTTATATTTGTATAATTAATCAGGATGAAATACTGGACTACGGTCATAATTTAGCCCACAGGCCAATTATGTATCGGAATGTAGTTTAGTAGTTTTATCAGTGGAGATAGAAATAAATAAATTTATTTACTTTATGGTTATTTGTAAATAATTTCCAATTCTATCGTGAAGTTTAATTTATGATGTAAACTTTAGATCATATTTCTTAATTTGCTCACAGGGATTAAGAAAAGGAACATGATCTCTTAAGTTTTTTATCATAATGATAGTAATGAATCTTATTGACTAAAACTTTAGCCTACAGGCAAGTTTTTATGTCATTTGATTCTTCAACTCATTTGATAATGGTTTCATCACAAATAAATTTTACAGTTGGATCTAATTGAGTAAAACTTTAGCCCACAGGCAAGTTTTATGTCACTAGATTCTTCTGGCTCTTTAGTAATTGAGATAGAATATTATCATAAGGGTTTAATTGGATTAATAGAATTAAAACTTTAGCCCACAGGGCAAGTTTTATGTCAATAAATCCTTCAACTCATTAGATAATAATTTTATCACAATTCTTAGAAATTATAAATTTAGTTCAATTATAATTCTAAGTTTCATGGTTTGCATTGGCAAAACATGTTTTTCAGTCACTTCCCAAAATTTAGTCACTTCTATTAATTAATCCACGAATCTTGCTCGGTTCTTCGGACTAACTGTAGTAAGTTACGTGATTTGACATACCTCTTGGATTCCAATAATGATAAAATGTATCTTTTGAGCCAAATTCTATATTGGTTTTGAAAGATGTATTTTGTTTATTTTAGTATGTCCAACCTATGGTGGGGAAATATATCTTCATTATTTAGTTGGACTTTAATTGGAACCAAAAATTGATTATTTAGTATGTCCAACTAATGGTGGGGAATTATGTCTTCTTAGTTGGTCAATAAATCAATTATGAGTATGTATATTATTAAGTTCATTTATTAATTTCGCTGAAGAATATTTTAGTCAGTGGGAGTGATCATTTAGGAAAAGATCATTAAGATACTCCACTAAAAGTTATTGGATTTAATTATTGTATTCATACATTCCAAATTGGGTTGTATGTTAAACAATTAAGTCCAAAATATTCCACAAGTATTAATCTTGTATTTGTTTATATAAATTCATAAGTTCAAATTATTGAACATTTGGTTGTACAACATATTTATGAAAATGTTGAACAATATTTAAGGAATTTATTAGAACAAAAGCATTTAACTTGTGGTGCACTGTAATTTAAAAAATTCTTCGGTGATTAATAGAGTCTTTAGTTTCTTCAAAATTGATCCTGGGCCATTTTGATTTGTAAGGCTCAAAACAATTTTGTGGGACATATAAGTAAGACTCATTATGTTCAGTTCATTTAAAGTGAACATTGAAGTTATTTGGGAAGTTATGGTGTATGATTAAGATTCCAAATTCATGGACTTAGACTTCTGGTTTATTGTCTAAGTTATTGGAATGCTTCTGTGACTTGACTATCTTTTGGCTATTTTGATGAGTGGGAGTGACAGACGTGTCAACTTCAAGCTCTTAGCTGTTAGAGATAGTACTTAAAGTTAACTTATAAAGAAGTCATGGAATACAGTTAGCATTATGCTAACATTAAGAGATCTCTACTTAAGGCATGCTTATAAAGTTTTAGAGATCATACAGTGTACTCTTTTGTACAATTCGGATGCGTTTTCTCCTTCAGTTGTGCACATAATGTATTTTGAGAAACATCCCTTAAGGTACCGAGAATAAACATAGGGTTTGTTCATTAAGGACCTAAGTTGGAGAATTAAAATGCATGTGACCATAATGGATACTACTCTGATTAAATAGAGGACATATCACTATGATTCGTGTGTTTTGTTCTTTGATGAAGGTTGTGCTAGTACTTGCACCAAGTGGGAGAATGTAAGATTTTCCCTAATAATATATATTATATATTATATATTAGGCCTTAATTAAGTGGTGCAAGTTGACTAGGCTTATTAAGTGGTCTGGTTGGACTTAATAACTAGTAGTTGTTAGTCAACCAAACACTGTGCCTAATATAACCTGGATTGATGGGATACAGGATTATGGATTAGATAGCACATTCAGTTACGGTACTCAGACCGCTCAGTAGACACCAATACACCATCTAGGGTTCTGAGTCAGGTCTGAGGCAAAACATGGCTGACGGTCTACCGTTAAGAGGCAACACAACAGGAACATCAACTTTGGCTGGAGATCTACATGGCTACGCTTCCGCTATCATACGAGGTCAGGTTTCTCGTATACTATGGTTTATTACAGTTAGACTATTGTATATCTAACATTGTATAGCCAAATTACAACATCGTAATCTTGTGAAACTCCTGGATGGTGCATTAGTGGGAAGAAAAAGATGTTGATCTATGAATACATGCCTAACAAAAGTTTGGACTTCTTCATATTTGTATGATTATCTTTTCATAATAAAATCATATATAGGAATATTTTGCAACATAACTAACTAAAACCTTTTGTAGATCAAACCAGGAAAAAGTTACTTGATTGGCCAAAACGCTTCAACATAATTAATGGAATTGCCCGAGGGTTATTTATATCTCCATCAAGATTCTCGACTAAGAATTATTCATAGAGACCTCAAAAGTAGTAATATTTTTGCTTGATGTTGACTTGAACCCAAAAATATCCGACTTTGGTTTGGCTTGGAGTTTAGTAGGAAATGCAACTGAAGATAACACAAAACAAGTTGTTGGAACCCAGTGAGAATCTCAATTTAATCTTAAACATTTTTGCAAGCCATTTTTTTTT
>NW_017618696.1:5000-7961 GCF_001879475.1 Ipomoea nil | reverse complement strand
TCCCAACACGTTCCGAAAAAAAGTCGACCGGCACCTCAACTACCATACCCCCCCTATAGTAGTTAAAAAAAAAAAACCCCAGTGACAGCAGTAGACACGGTTTGTCCCGTAAATCACACGGTCATTTCGGGTGGTTCCGTGCATTTTTTTCAAATGTTATTGCATGGTCCTTTAGTTTAGAGCATTTTAACAATGCTTGGTAAATTTCAAAGCGTTTGGATGATTATTTCATTGAAAACGACGATGTCCAAATTTATGCCCAGCTGTCCGCAAAGTTCCTTGTCTGACTTAGCCAAGTACTTGGGATTGTTGGGAATGTGAGAGGAATATATGGCATATCGTTTGCCTCACTAATTAAATAGTACAATAAGCTCTAAAACAAATGTATATGCCATTTTGGCACGAGAACGACGTAAAACGACATAGGCCAAGGCATAACACAGAACCGTCGTAAAAGTACTGGGGTGGCAGGCGGGTAAACCTCTGTTGCGTGATATTTTCCGCATCCGTCCGCAACTGTGCGCAATTTGGGCGCCCTCGTTCCGCATAAGTCCGCAACCTCGGCACCCTCGTTCCGCATAAGTCCGCAACCTCGGCACCCCCGTTCCGCATAAGTCCGCAACTTGGGCACCCTCGTACCGCAACTTTCCGCAACCTCGGCACCCTCGTACCGCAACTTTCCGCAACCTCGGCACCCTCGTACCGCAACTTTCCGCAACCTCAGCACACCCGTACCGCAACTTTCCGCAACCTCGGCACACCCGTTCCGCATAAGTCCGCAACCTCGGCACCCCCGTACCGCAATTTTCCGCAACTTGGGCACCCTCGTACCGCAACTTTCCGCAACTTGGGCACCCCGTACCGCAATTTCCGCAACCTCGGCACCCCGTACCGCAATTTTCCGCAACCTCGGCCCACCCGTACCGCAACTTTCCGCAACCTCGGCCCACCCGTACCGCAACTTTCCGCAACCTCGGCACCCCCGTACCGCAATTTTCCGCAACGTCGGCCCACCCGTACCGCAATTTCCGCAACCTCGGCCACCCCGTACCGCAACTTTCCGCAACCTCGGCACCCCGTACCCTTTCCGCAACCTCGCCCCCCGTACCGCAACTTTCCGCAACCTCGGCACACCCGTACCGCCAACTTTCCGCAACCTCGGCACACCCGTACCGCAACTTTCCGCAACCTCGGCACACCCGTACCGCAACTTTCCGCAACCTCGGCACACCCGTACCGCAACTTAGTCCGCAACCTCGGCACCCTCGTACCGCATAAGTCCGCAACCTCGGCACCCTCGTACCGCATAAGTCCGCAACCTCGGCACCCTCGTACCGCATAAGTCCGCAACCTCGGCACCCTCGTACCGCATAAGTCCGCAACCTCGGCACCCTCGTACCGCATAAGTCCGCAACCTCGGCACCCTCGTTCCGCATAAGTCCGCAACTTGGGCACCCTCGTACCGCAACTTTCCGCAACTTGGGCACCCTCGTACCGCAACTTTCCGCAACTTGGGCACTCTCGTACCGCAACTTTCCGCAACTTGGGCACCCTCGTACCGCAACTTTCCGCAACTTGGGCACCCTCGTACCGCAACTTTCCGCAACTTGGGCACTCTCGTACCGCAACTTTCCGCAACTTGGGCACCCTCGTACCGCAACTTTCCGCAACTTGGGCACCCTCGTACCTGCAACTTTCCGCAACTTGGGCACCCTCGTACCGCATAATTCCGCAACCTCGGCACCCTCGTTCCGCATAAGTCCGCAACCTCGGCACCCTCGTACCGCATAATTCCGCAACCTTAGGCACCAACGTTGCGCATGAGTCCGCAACTTAGGCACCAACGTTGCGCATGAGTCCGCAACTTAGGCACCAACGTTGCGCATGAGTCCGCAACTTAGGCACCCACGTTGCCGCATGAGTCCGCAACTTAGGCACCCTCGTACCCCATAAGTCCGCAACTTGGGCACACTCGTTCCGCATGAGCCCGCAACGTAGGCACACTCGTTCCGCACAAGTCCGGCACTTAGGCACACTCGTTCCGCATGAGTCCGCAACTTAGGCACGCTCGTTCCGCATAAGTCCGCAACGTAGGCACACTCGTTCCGCATATGCCCGCAACGTAGGCACACTCGTTCCGCATATGCCCGCAACGTAGGCACACTCGTTCCGCATAAGCCCGCAACCTCGGCACCCTCGTACCGCATAAGTCCGCAACCTCGGCACCCTCGTACCGCATAAGTCCGCAACCTCGGCACCCTCGTACCGCATAAGTCCGCAACCTCGGCACCCTCGTACCGCATAATTCCGCAACCTCGGCACCCTCGTACCGCATGAGTCCGCAACTTAGGCACCAACGTTGCGCATAAGCCCGCAACTTAGGCACCCTCGTTCCGCATAAGTCCGCAACTTAGGCACCCTCGTACCCCATAAGTCCGCAACTTGGGCACACTCGTTCCGCATGAGCCCGCAACGTAGGCACACTCGTTCCGCACAAGTCCGGCACTTAGGCACACTCGTTCCGCATGAGTCCGCAACTTAGGCACGCTCGTACCCCATAAGTCCGCAACTTGGGCACACTCGTTCCGCATGAGCCCGCAACGTAGGCACACTCGTTCCGCACAAGTCCGGCACTTAGGCACACTCGTTCCGCATGAGTCCGCAACTTAGGCACACTCGTTCCGCATATGCCCGCAACGTAGGCACACTCGTTCCGCATGAGTCCGCAACGTAGGCACGCTACTTCGGCACACTCGTTCCGCACAAGTCCGCAACTTCGGCACACTCGTTCCGCAACTGTCCGCTACTTAGGCACACTCGTTCCGCAACTGTCCGCAACTTAGGCGCACTCGTTCCGCATGAGTCCGCAACTTAGGCACACTCGTTCCGCATATGCCCGCAACGTAGGCACACTCGTTCCGCATATGCCCGCAACGTAGGCACGCTCGTTCCGCACAAGTC
>NW_017618695.1:0-3093 GCF_001879475.1 Ipomoea nil | reverse complement strand
GAGCATTAGGGTCCAACAATCGGGGCAGGATCGAGAAAAAGCTGCGACACGGCAGCAGAAAAGCCAGAGGAGGGAGGGGAGACAGAACCGCATGGAGAGGCGGCGGGGGAGGCGAGGAGGAGGGGGGGCGAGGGAGGGGGCGGCGCAGGGAGAAAGCGGAGGGGCAAACGGCCGTGGCCTGCGGAGGCCAACGCGCGAGCGGCGGGTGAGAGGAGGCGGGGAGAGGGCCGCAGAGGGTGAAGCGGGAAGCGCCATAGTGCGTGAGCCTAGAAGGGGGGGGAGTGAGGGGAGGGAGGGAGAGGTGGAAAGGGGAGAGGGAGGGCGTAGGTGAAGGAAGAGGGGGAGAGGGAGGGAACAGTATGGGGCGCGGTCACTCGGGTGGGGGTAGGGAGGGGGGCGGGACACATAAAGAGCCGCAAAAAGGGAAGGGGGACGGGAAGATGGGGAGTGGGAGGGGGATGAGGCAAGGCGTGGCGAACCGGTGACCGAATCGGAGAGGAGGGGGGGAGAGAGGCGCCATCCAAGGGGCGGCGGAGGGGGCGCCAAAAAGGGAGATACGCGGACGGAGGGACCGGAAAGAAAATGCAGAGAGCACGAAAGCGAGGCCGAAAAGAAGAGTAGGGACAGATGAGACACGGGGAGGGAGGGGAGAGAAAAAGAAAGGAGGCGGGGAGAGAAGGGAGGAGATGGCAACGACCAGAGAAAGGGGGCGGCAGGGAAGAGAAAAGCAGAGCAATGAGCGGAGCAAACGCGTGAAGGGGACAAGAGGTGTAAAGCGAACAAAGGGGAGGGATCAGGGAGAGATAGGGAGGGGAGAGGCGGCGGGGAAGAGGCCACATGCAGTGCGGGAGAGAGGAGCAACAGGCAATGAACAGAGGGACGACCAGAACAGACGCAAGAAGGGGCAGAGGGGCAGGGGGGTACACCAAGGAGCACGAAAAGAAGGAAAGGAAAGCAGAGAAAATGAACAGAGGTCAGTAGGAAAAGGGGTAGCGCGGGAAGTGGAAAGATGAGGGGAGAAACGGAGCGCAAGGCAAGCAGGCCCAGCGCGCGGGCGCAAGGGCGAAAAAGCGTGAGGCACACAGAGGCGGGGGGGAAGGGCAGCGAGGGGAGGGTGCGGGCGGAGGACGGCGAGCGGCAAGGCCGGCGGGGCGACAGGAGCCCGGAGAAAAGGAGGGCGCACAGCAAGGGGGGGCGGGAAGGGAACACGGAGGAGGGGGAGGGAGGCACGGGGAGGGGCACACAAGAGGGGACAGGGCACAAGGCACGCCAGAAGCGGCAGGGGGGGGCAGCCAAAGAAGGGGCGCACAACAACGCCCAGCGGCGAGAGAGGCAGCGCGGCGGGACGGGGAGCGAGGGAGGGGGGCGGGGGCGAACCAGGAGACCAAGCGGCCCCCGAAGAACGGGCAGGGCCCGGAGGGACGGGCGAGCGAGGGGACAGCCGGCAAAAGCGGCAGCGGAGAAACCAGGAGGGGAAAGGACCGGCGGGGGGAGACCAGAAGCCCACAGGGACGGGGCCGGGAGGGAGCGGAGGAGGGGCGGGGAGCAAGAAAGGACGGCGGGGGGCGGGGACGGGAACCGAGCACAGACGCCCACGGAAGAAGAGAGAGCGGGGCGACGGGCAGGGAGGGAGAGGAAGGAGCCAAGCAGGCCGCGAGAGGGGGGGGCGGCAACGGCCGGGCCGGCAGCAGCGGGAGCCAAGCGGAAAGAGGGGCGCAGCGGGGCGGGAGGAGGAGGGGCCAGCGGGACCGAAGGGCGGGAGAAGAGGGGGGGAGGGGGCCGGAGGGAGGAAGAGGCCGGCGGGGAGGGGCGGGACGGGGACCAAGAAAGGAGGGCAACGCGCCCAGCAGGCGCAGCGCAAACGGAGGCGGCAGGAGCGGGGAAAAGGGCGCACAGAAGGGGGAGGAGGACGACCAAAGAGAAGAGCAGCAACAGAAAGGGGACCAAGAAAAGGGGAGCAGGGGCGGGAAGGCGAAACAAGGGGGAGCAACAAGGCCGGGGGGAAACCACAGGGAAGGAGGAACGGGGAGAGGGGGCAGACCAAGCGCGCGCGGGGCGGGGGGAACCCAGAGAACGCCGGCGGGAAGCGGGAGACCGAGGAAGAGCACCGGGGACCGCGAAACCGGGAGGGGGCGCAACGGAGACGGCCGCGGCAAGGAAGCCGGGAAAAAGGCACGGGCACGGCCAGGGGAGAGACAGGGAAAGGCGGGGAGGCGGCAGAAGCGAGAAAGAGGCGGAGGGCGGAGGCGGGCAACGGGGGCAAAGGGGGCAGCGAAAGCGAGGCCGCGGCGGGGAAGAGCCGGGGGCCACGAAACGGGCGGGAGGGCGAAGGACAAGGCCAGCCGCAGGGGCGGGAGGCCGAAAGACCCAGGGGGGGCAAGGACAGGGGAAGGGGCAGGGCGGGGAACGAAGGCCCAGACGGCACGGCGGGGAAAGGGAGCAAGCGCGGCGGGCAGGGCAGGAAGCCAAGCGGGAGCACGGAGAGCGGCGGCAAGGCGGGGGGCGCCACCGGAGAAAGAAAACAAGAAAGAAAGAGGGAGAGGGGAGGACCGGGGGGGACGCCGGCGCGGGGAGCGCCAAGCACGAGCGCGGGAGGGGAGGGGGAGCCAGCGCAAGGCAGGGGGAGAGGCAGGGGGGGCCACGGGGCCGGGCGCAGGAGGGAAGGGGAGGGAGACACAGGGGGCGCAGCAGAGGGAGCGCCAAGGGGGGGGGACGGGAGAAGGGGGAGGGCCACGGGGGAGCGGCAGGGCGGCCACGGGGCCGGCACGAGGGCAAGCAAGGGCCAAGGGCGCCAGACCCGGGACAAGGGGAGCGGGAAAAGAGAGGGCAGCAGCAGGAAAGGAGGGGCAACGGGACAACGGGCCGGAGCAGGGGGGGCGGGGGGCCGGGAGGAGCGGCAGCAAAGGGAACAGGAAGGAGGCGGCGACCACCAGGGAGGCGGGGGCAAGACGCGGAAGGCGGGCGGGGAGAGGAAGAGCCCAAAAAGAGGCCGGCAGCGGCACGCGCAGCAAAAGGCGGGAGAGAGGGGGACCAGAGGAAGAAGAAAACAGGGGAGCCAAAAGGAGGAAAGAGGGAGGGGAGGGGGGCGCCCGG
>NW_017618694.1:10000-12500 GCF_001879475.1 Ipomoea nil | reverse complement strand
GGCATATCGTTTGCCTCACTAATTAAATAGTACAATAAGCTCTAAAACAAATGTATATGCCATTTTGGCACGAGAACGACGTAAAACGACATAGGCCAAGGCATAACACAGAACCGTCGTAAAAGTACTGGGGTGGCAGGCGGGTAAACCTCTGTTGCGTGATATTTTCCGCATCCGTCCGCAACTGTGCGCAATTTGGGCGCCCTCGTTCCGCATAAGTCCGCAACCTCGGCACCCTCGTTCCGCATAAGTCCGCAACCTCGGCACCCCCGTTCCGCATAAGTCCGCAACTTGGGCACCCTCGTACCGCAACTTTCCGCAACCTCGGCACCCTCGTACCGCAACTTTCCGCAACCTCGGCACCCTCGTACCGCAACTTTCCGCAACCTCAGCACACCCGTACCGCAACTTTCCGCAACCTCGGCACACCCGTTCCGCATAAGTCCGCAACCTCGGCACCCCCGTACCGCAATTTTCCGCAACTTGGGCACTCTCGTACCGCATAAGTCCGCAACTTGGGCACCCTCGTACCGCAACTTTCCGCAACCTCGGCACCCCCGTACCGCAATTTTCCGCAACCTCGGCCCACCCGTACCGCAACTTTCCGCAACCTCGGCCCACCCGTACCGCAACTTTCCGCAACCTCGGCACCCCCGTACCGCAATTTTCCGCAACGTCGGCCCACCCGTACCGCAATTTTCCGCAACGTCGGCCCACCCGTACCGCAACTTTCCGCAACCTCGGCACCCCCGTACCGCAACTTTCCGCAACCTCGGCACCCCCGTACCGCAACTTTCCGCAACCTCGGCCCACCCGTACCGCAACTTTCCGCAACCTCGGCACACCCGTACCGCAACTTTCCGCAACCTCGGCACACCCGTACCGCAACTTTCCGCAACCTCGGCACCCTCGTACCGCATAAGTCCGCAACCTCGGCACCCTCGTACCGCATAAGTCCGCAACCTCGGCACCCTCGTACCGCATAAGTCCGCAACCTCGGCACCCTCGTACCGCATAAGTCCGCAACCTCGGCACCCTCGTACCGCATAAGTCCGCAACCTCGGCACCCTCGTTCCGCATAAGTCCGCAACTTGGGCACCCTCGTACCGCAACTTTCCGCAACTTGGGCACTCTCGTACCGCAACTTTCCGCAACTTGGGCACTCTCGTACCGCAACTTTCCGCAACTTGGGCACCCTCGTACCGCAACTTTCCGCAACTTGGGCACCCTCGTACCGCATAATTCCGCAACCTCGGCACCCTCGTTCCGCATAAGTCCGCAACCTCGGCACCCTCGTACCGCATAATTCCGCAACCTCGGCACCCTCGTACCGCATGAGTCCGCAACTTAGGCACCAACGTTGCGCATAAGCCCGCAACTTAGGCACCCTCGTTCCGCATAAGTCCGCAACTTAGGCACCCTCGTACCCCATAAGTCCGCAACTTGGGCACACTCGTTCCGCATGAGCCCGCAACGTAGGCACACTCGTTCCGCACAAGTCCGGCACTTAGGCACACTCGTTCCGCATGAGTCCGCAACTTAGGCACGCTCGTACCCCATAAGTCCGCAACTTGGGCACACTCGTTCCGCATGAGCCCGCAACGTAGGCACACTCGTTCCGCACAAGTCCGGCACTTAGGCACACTCGTTCCGCATGAGTCCGCAACTTAGGCACACTCGTTCCGCATATGCCCGCAACGTAGGCACACTCGTTCCGCATGAGTCCGCAACGTAGGCACGCTACTTCGGCACACTCGTTCCGCACAAGTCCGCAACTTCGGCACACTCGTTCCGCAACTGTCCGCTACTTAGGCACACTCGTTCCGCAACTGTCCGCAACTTAGGCGCACTCGTTCCGCATGAGTCCGCAACTTAGGCACACTCGTTCCGCATATGCCCGCAACGTAGGCACACTCGTTCCGCATATGCCCGCAACGTAGGCACGCTCGTTCCGCACAAGTCCGCAACTTAGGCACGCTCGTTCCGCACAAGTCCGCAACTTAGGCACGCTCGTTCCGCACAAGTCCGATACTTAGGCACACTCGTTCCGCACAAGTCCGCTACTTAGGCACACTCGTTCCGCATGAGTCCGCAACTTAGGCACACTCGTTCCGCATGAGTCCGCAACTTAGGCACACTCGTTCCGCATATGCCCGCAACGTAGGCACACTCGTTCCGCACAAGTCCGGCACTTAGGCACGCTCGTTCCGCACAAGTCCGGCACTTAGGCACACTCGTTCCGCATGAGTCCGCAACTTAGGCACGCTCGTTCCGCATATGCCCGCAACGTAGGCACACTCGTTCCGCACAAAGTCCGCAAAGCCCGCAACGTAGGCACCATCGTTCCGCATGAGTCCGCAACTTAGGCACCATCCGTTCCGCAACAGTCCGCACTTAGGCACCATCGTTCCGCATGAGTCCGCAACTTAGGCACTAACGTTGCGCATAAGTCAGCAACTTAGGCACACTCGTTCCCCATAAGCCCGCAACGTAGGCACCA
>NW_017618694.1:0-2500 GCF_001879475.1 Ipomoea nil | reverse complement strand
ATTGACCGACAACCCCGCGCCAACGACGTTTTTTTGCATGTCCGTCTCCCTCAGTGCCCCGCGTCGATAGTTACGAAAGGTAACTACCGAATTTCCATCTCGCCGTACGCATTGGTTGTGAGTCCGTCGCGCCATCGGGTGGAGGAAGACCTCGAGGAGTGAAAGTCCTCGATCAATACAACACCATACCTCTTGCGAGGTGGGTCAGCCCCCAAGTCCGACGCTAAGACAACGCCCGTTGCGCTTGGGCAGATTCGTAGCGAGCGCACAATCATCCTTTAACGGACAGCTTACTAGACGGGTGGACACTGGTGTCGGTAACTTACAAGCCTACTGACGGTATATTGCAGATTCACGGTTGTTTTTTTGCCCAACTTGTTCCACGGCCGTTTTTTTGCATGTCCGTCTCGGTCAGATCCGGACGTGTCGTCGAACGAGTGCTGTGGAGGAAGCCCTCGAGGAATGAAAGGCCTCGAGCAATACAATATTTCTATCCTCTTGCGAGGTCGGTCAACCCCCACGCCCGACGACACGTACGCTGCACTGCGCTACGCTGGGCGGGTTCATTGCGAACGCCCGCCCTCCGCCCCTACGGCGCACCGTAATTCGTTAACGAACAGCTTACTAGACGATTGGACACGTGCCTCGGCAACTCACAACCTACTGACGGTATATTGCAGATTCACGTTTGCTCGATTGACCGAATTCACGTGCCAATGATGTTTTTTTGCATGTCCGTCTCCGTCCGGTGCGCCGCCCCGCCTTGCGACTCCGATGGGTCTATGCCGGTCCCCAATAATACGTACGAGCGGCGGGAACACTCGTACGAGGCCTACGGGACGAGGGGGGCCCGTCCCAACACGTTCCGAAAAAAGTCGACCGGCACCTCAACTACCATACCCCCCCTATAGTAGTTAAAAAAAAAAAAACCCCAGTGACAGCAGTAGACACGGTTTGTCCCGTAAATCACACGGTCATTTCGGGTGGTTCCGTGCATTTTTTTTCAAATGTTATTGCATGGTCCTTTAGTTTAGAGCATTTTAACAATGCTTGGTAAATTTCAAAGCGTTTGGATGATTATTTCATTGAAAACGACGATGTCCAAATTTATGCCCAGCTGTCCGCAAAGTTCCTTGTCTGACTTAGCCAAGTACTTGGGATTGTTGGGAATGTGAGAGGAATATATGGCATATCGTTTGCCTCACTAATTAAATAGTACAATAAGCTCTAAAACAAATGTATATGCCATTTTGGCACGAGAACGACGTAAAACGACATAGGCCAAGGCATAACACAGAACCGTCGTAAAAGTACTGGGGTGGCAGGCGGGTAAACCTCTGTTGCGTGATATTTTCCGCATCCGTCCGCAACTGTGCGCAATTTGGGCGCCCTCGTTCCGCATAAGTCCGCAACCTCGGCACCCTCGTTCCGCATAAGTCCGCAACCTCGGCACCCCCGTTCCGCATAAGTCCGCAACTTGGGCACCCTCGTACCGCAACTTTCCGCAACCTCGGCACCCTCGTACCGCAACTTTCCGCAACCTCGGCACCCTCGTACCGCAACTTTCCGCAACCTCAGCACACCCGTACCGCAACTTTCCGCAACCTCGGCACACCCGTTCCGCATAAGTCCGCAACCTCGGCACCCCCGTACCGCAATTTTCCGCAACTTGGGCACTCTCGTACCGCATAAGTCCGCAACTTGGGCACCCTCGTACCGCAACTTTCCGCAACCTCGGCACCCCCGTACCGCAATTTTCCGCAACCTCGGCCCACCCGTACCGCAACTTTCCGCAACCTCGGCCCACCCGTACCGCAACTTTCCGCAACCTCGGCACCCCCGTACCGCAATTTTCCGCAACGTCGGCCCACCCGTACCGCAATTTTCCGCAACGTCGGCCCACCCGTACCGCAACTTTCCGCAACCTCGGCACCCCCGTACCGCAACTTTCCGCAACCTCGGCACCCCCCGTACCGCAACTTTCCGCAACCTCGGCACACCCGTACCGCAACTTTCCGCAACCTCGGCACACCCGTACCGCAACTTTCCGCAACCTCGGCACACCCGTACCGCAACTTTCCGCAACCTCGGCACCCTCGTACCGCATAAGTCCGCAACCTCGGCACCCTCGTACCGCATAAGTCCGCAACCTCGGCACCCCTCGTACCGCATAAGTCCGCAACCTCGGCACCCTCGTACCGCATAAGTCCGCAACCTCGGCACCCTCGTACCGCATAAGTCCCGCAACCTCCGGCACCCTCGTTCCGCATAAGTCCGCAACTTGGGCACCCTCGTACCGCAACTTTCCGCAACTTGGGCACTCTCGTACCGCAACTTTCCGCAACTTGGGCACTCTCGTACCGCAACTTTCCGCAACTTGGGCACCCTCGTACCGCAACTTTCCGCAACTTGGGCACCCTCGTACCGCATAATTCCGCAACCTCGGCACCCTCGTTCCGCATAAGTCCGCAACCTCGGCACCCTCGTACCGCATAATTCC
>NW_017618693.1:0-10000 GCF_001879475.1 Ipomoea nil | reverse complement strand
ACGTACGCTGCACTGCGCTACGCTGGGCGGGTTCATTGCGAACGCCCGCCCTCCGCCCCTACGGCGCACCGTAATTCGTTAACGAACAGCTTACTAGACGATTGGACACGTGCCTCGGCAACTCACAACCTACTGACGGTATATTGCAGATTCACGTTTGCTCGATTGACCGAATTCACGTGCCAATGATGTTTTTTTGCATGTCCGTCTCCGTCCGGTGCGCCGCCCCGCCTTGCGACTCCGATGGGTCTATGCCGGTCCCCAATAATACGTACGAGCGGCGGGAACACTCGTACGAGGCCTACGGGACGAGGGGGGCCCGTCCCAACACGTTCCGAAAAAAGTCGACCGGCACCTCAACTACCATACCCCCCCTATAGTAGTTAAAAAAAAAAAAACCCCAGTGACAGCAGTAGACACGGTTTGTCCCGTAAATCACACGGTCATTTCGGGTGGTTCCGTGCATTTTTTTTCAAATGTTATTGCATGGTCCTTTAGTTTAGAGCATTTTAACAATGCTTGGTAAATTTCAAAGCGTTTGGATGATTATTTCATTGAAAACGACGATGTCCAAATTTATGCCCAGCTGTCCGCAAAGTTCCTTGTCTGACTTAGCCAAGTACTTGGGATTGTTGGGAATGTGAGAGGAATATATGGCATATCGTTTGCCTCACTAATTAAATAGTACAATAAGCTCTAAAACAAATGTATATGCCATTTTGGCACGAGAACGACGTAAAACGACATAGGCCAAGGCATAACACAGAACCGTCGTAAAAGTACTGGGGTGGCAGGCGGGTAAACCTCTGTTGCGTGATATTTTCCGCATCCGTCCGCAACTGTGCGCAATTTGGGCGCCCTCGTTCCGCATAAGTCCGCAACCTCGGCACCCTCGTTCCGCATAAGTCCGCAACCTCGGCACCCCCGTTCCGCATAAGTCCGCAACTTGGGCACCCTCGTACCGCAACTTTCCGCAACCTCGGCACCCTCGTACCGCAACTTTCCGCAACCTCGGCACCCTCGTACCGCAACTTTCCGCAACCTCAGCACACCCGTACCGCAACTTTCCGCAACCTCGGCACACCCGTTCCGCATAAGTCCGCAACCTCGGCACCCCCGTACCGCAATTTTCCGCAACTTGGGCACTCTCGTACCGCATAAGTCCGCAACTTGGGCACCCTCGTACCGCAACTTTCCGCAACCTCGGCACCCCCGTACCGCAATTTTCCGCAACCTCGGCCCACCCGTACCGCAACTTTCCGCAACCTCGGCCCACCCGTACCGCAACTTTCCGCAACCTCGGCACCCCCGTACCGCAATTTTCCGCAACGTCGGCCCACCCGTACCGCAATTTTCCGCAACGTCGGCCCACCCGTACCGCAACTTTCCGCAACCTCGGCACCCCCGTACCGCAACTTTCCGCAACCTCGGCACCCCCGTACCGCAACTTTCCGCAACCTCGGCCCACCCGTACCGCAACTTTCCGCAACCTCGGCACACCCGTACCGCAACTTTCCGCAACCTCGGCACACCCGTACCGCAACTTTCCGCAACCTCGGCACCCTCGTACCGCATAAGTCCGCAACCTCGGCACCCTCGTACCGCATAAGTCCGCAACCTCGGCACCCTCGTACCGCATAAGTCCGCAACCTCGGCACCCTCGTACCGCATAAGTCCGCAACCTCGGCACCCTCGTACCGCATAAGTCCGCAACCTCGGCACCCTCGTACCGCATAAGTCCGCAACTTGGGCACCCTCGTACCGCAACTTTCCGCAACTTGGGCACTCTCGTACCGCAACTTTCCGCAACTTGGGCACTCTCGTACCGCAACTTTCCGCAACTTGGGCACCCTCGTACCGCAACTTTCCGCAACTTGGGCACCCTCGTACCGCACTTCCGCAACTTGGGCACCCTCGTACCGCAACTTTCCGCAACTTGGGCACCCTCGTACCGCAACTTTCCGCAACTTGGGCACCCTCGTACCGCAACTTTCCGCAACTTGGGCACCCTCGTACTGCAACTTTCCGCAACTTGGGCACCCTCGTACCGCATAATTCCGCAACCTCGGCACCCTCGTTCCGCATAAGTCCGCAACCTCGGCACCCTCGTACCGCATAATTCCGCAACCTCGGCACCCTCGTACCGCATGAGTCCGCAACTTAGGCACCAACGTTGCGCATGAGTCCGCAACTTAGGCACCAACGTTGCGCATGAGTCCGCAACTTAGCACCAACGTTGCGCATGAGTCCGCAACTTAGGCACCCTCGTTCCGCATGAGTCCGCAACTTAGGCACCCTCGTACCCCATAAGTCCGCAACTTGGGCACACTCGTTCCGCATGAGCCCGCAACGTAGGCACACTCGTTCCGCACAAGTCCGGCACTTAGGCACACTCGTTCCGCATGAGTCCGCAACTTAGGCACGCTCGTTCCGCATAAGTCCGCAACGTAGGCACACTCGTTCCGCATATGCCCGCAACGTAGGCACACTCGTTCCGCATATGCCCGCAACGTAGGCACACTCGTTCCGCATATGCCCGCAACGTAGGCACACTCGTTCCGCATAAGTCCGCAACCTCGGCACCCTCGTACCGCATAAGTCCGCAACCTCGGCACCCTCGTACCGCATAATTCCGCAACCTCGGCACCCTCGTACCGCATGAGTCCGCAACTTAGGCACCAACGTTGCGCATAAGCCCGCAACTTAGGCACCCTCGTTCCGCATAAGTCCGCAACTTAGGCACCCTCGTACCCCATAAGTCCGCAACTTGGGCACACTCGTTCCGCATGAGCCCGCAACGTAGGCACACTCGTTCCGCACAAGTCCGGCACTTAGGCACACTCGTTCCGCATGAGTCCGCAACTTAGGCACGCTCGTACCCCATAAGTCCGCAACTTGGGCACACTCGTTCCGCATGAGCCCGCAACGTAGGCACACTCGTTCCGCACAAGTCCGGCACTTAGGCACACTCGTTCCGCATGAGTCCGCAACTTAGGCACACTCGTTCCGCATATGCCCGCAACGTAGGGCACACTCGTTCCGCATGAGTCCGCAACGTAGGCACCGCTCGTTCCGGCACACACGTCCGCACAAGGCCGCAACTCGGCCACCGCCGCAGAGTCCGCAACTAGGCACACGCGTCCGCAACTGCCGCAACAGGCGCACCGTCCGCAGCCCGCAACTAGGCACACGTCGTCCGCACAATGTCCGCAACGAGGCACACTGTCCGCATAGGCCCGCCAACGAGGCACGCTCGGTTCCGCACATAGTCCGCAACTTAGGCACACTCGTTCCGCCACAATGCCGCACGAGGCACCGCCGTTCCGCCACAAGTCCGCCAACTTAGGCACACTCGGCCGCACAAGTCCGCGACGGAGGCACACGCGGGCCGCAGAGGCCCGCAACGGAGGCACACTCGGGCCGCCAAGGCCGCACGGAGGCACGCGCGGCCGCACAGGCCGCACGGAGCACACGCGTGCCGCACAACATCCGGCTCCGCACGTAGGCACACCGAGGCCGCCGCAGAAGCCGCAACGGAGGCACACGCGGCCGCCACAAAGGCCGCAAAGGCCCGCAACGGAGGCACCAGCGGGCCGCAGGAGTCCGCAACGGAGGCACCAGCCGGGCCGCAACAGGCCGCACGGAGGCACCAGCGGGCCGCAGGAGGCCGCAACGGAGGCACGAACGGGGCGCAGAAGGCAGCAACGGAGGCACACGCGGGCCCCAGAAGCCCGCAACGGAGGCACCAGCGGGCCGCACAGGCCGCAACGGAGGCACGCGCGGGCCGCACAAGGCCGACGCACGCGCCCGCACAAGGCCGCGACGGAGGCACACGCGGGCCGCAAGGCCGCACGGAGGCACACGCGGGCCGCACGCCGCAACGGAGGCACACGCGGGCCGCAGAAGGCCGCAACGGAGGCACACGCGGGCCGCAGAGCCGCAACGGAGGCACCACGCAGAAGGCCGCAACGGAGGCACACGCGGGCCGCACAAGGCCGCAAAGCCCGCAACGGAGGCACCAGCGGGCCGCAGGAGGCCGCAACGGAGGCACCACCCGGGCCGCAACAGGCCGCACGGAGGCACCAGCGGGCCGCAGAAGGCCGCAACGGGGGCACACGCGGGCCGCAGGAGGCCGCAAGGGAGGCACCAGCCGGGCCGCAACAGGCCGCACGGAGGCACCAGCGGGCCGCAGGAGGCCGCAACGGAGGCACGAACGGGCGCAGAAGGCAGCAACGGAGGCACCGCCGGCCGCACGGAGCCACGGAGGACGGAACGCGGGCCGCACGGAGGGACCAGCGGGCCACAGCCGGCCGCAACGGAGGCACCAACGAAGGGCGAGGGAAACGGGGCGAAGGCCGGGGCCACGAAACACGGGGACACAGAACGGGAAACGGGGGAAGACGGGGACACGGAGCCAGGGGGCAAGCCGGGGGGCGGGAGGAGCGCGGAACCACGGAGACAGCCGAACCAGGCGGGGAAGGGGAACCGCGCGCGGAAGAGGGGGAGGGAAGGGGAGGGCAGAGGGAGGGAGGAAAGGCGGGGGGAGAGGGGGGGGAGGGACGAAGCGGAGCGACAAAGGGCGGAAGCGCAGAGGAGCGGGGCAGCAAGGCCACGCGACCCCGGACAAGACCCCGGCGCGGAGGGAAGGCGGCGGCAAAGGAGGCAGCGCGCCGCGCGAGCGGAAGGGGAAGCAAGGCGGCCACCGGGACCCGGCCGCCACGACGGCGGAGCCAACGACACGGGCCCGGGGGGCCAAAGGGCCCCGACGGCGGGGCGGCAAACGGGCGACGAGCGCAGGCGGCGGGCGAGCCCGGAGGCGGACGGAGAGGCGGGCAGGCAGAAGCCAACGCACGGGAGCGGCGCGCCACGGGCGGGGCAACCAAGCGCGAGGACCAAGGGGGCGAAGCAACGGGGCCGCGCGGACGAGGGGGAAGGACGAGGGCGACACGGGCAGCAGGAGGGGAAAACGAACCGGGCGCACGACGGGCGAAACCCAGCGCACGGGCCCGAGGGGGGGGAACAAGCCAACACGGGGGGAAGGCGGCGGCACAAGGAGAGGAAGAGCCGACAGCGAAGGAGCAAAAAGCAACGGCGCGAGGAACGCGGGGCGGCCACAAGCCAGGGAGCCCGGGGGAACGGGGCGGACACCGCGAGCGGCGAAGGCCGAAGGGCGAAAGGAGCGGGAGGCCACGCGGGCACGGGGCGGAGGCGGACGGGAAAGCAGAAGCAAACGAGCGGGGACCCGGCGGGGCCACACGAGAGGGCGGGGCGCGGGGAGCGCAGCGGAGGACACCGGCGGGAGCGGGGAACAGAGGGGCCGCCCCAGCCAAACGCCCCACCGGACAAGGGCGGCCGCCCGGAGCGGCCCGCAAGCGAGCCGGGGGGCCAAAAAGAGGGGCAAGGCCCCGCCGCCGAGGCACGGAAGAAGGAAAAGAACGGGAAAAGGAGGGGAGGGCACGGGCGCCGGGCGGCGCCCACGGAGCCGACACCGCGCAAGGCAGGGCACAAAGGCGGACGAGAGGCAAGCGCAACAGGGGCGGCGGGCCCCGCGGAGGCGGCCAAGCCCGGGCCCGGGGCGGGGGGGCGCGGGAGAGGAGACAGGGACAGGGGGAAGCGCGGGAAGCCAGGCAGGCGCGGCACGAAGGAGAGGACGAGGCAGGGGGCGACCGGAAGAGAGGCAGAGGGACGCCCGCCGGGACCCGCGCGGGGGGAAGGGCGGCACGGGGACAGGCAGAGCACGGGGCAGAAAGCACAGGGCGGGAGCAGCCGCAGGGACCAGCGCAAGGCGGGGGGGAAGGAAACAGGCGGAGGCCCCGGGGCCGGACCAGGGCGGAGGGGCGGGGCGACGCCCGGGGAAGGCCCCCGAAAGAGCCGGGCCCAGGCCGGCCCCCGGCCGGCACGCGGCGACCCGCGCGCGCCGCGGGAGCAGCGCGAGCAGGCCGCCGAACAGCCGACGGGGGCGGGACGGGGACCCCCGGGCCCAGCCCGCAGAGCCAAGCCGGGGCCCGAAGGGACGGAGCCAGGGGGCCGACGGCCCGGGCCGACAGGGGCCAGGGGCCAGAGGCGGGGCACCGGGGAGACCGGAGGCGGGGAGGAGGACGACCGGGCGGGGACGGCACGCGGGCCGCCGGAGGGGCAAGGGCCGCCGGGGGCGCACCGGACACCACGCGACGGGGGGGGCGCGGCCAGCCGCGGGACCCGACCGCCGGCGGAGCCGGGGCCAGGGGGGCAGGCGGGGAAACAGAAAAGAGAACGCGGCCCGAGGCCCCCGCCGACGGCGCCGGAAGCCCGAACGGGGCCGGCAACCGCCACGGCCCGGGCAGGAAGGGGAACCCGAGGCCCGGGCGGCGCACGCGCAAAACGCGCGGCGGGCGGGCGGCCCCCGACCCGGAGGAGCGACGAACCCAGGGGCAAGGGCCGGGCACAGGGAACCGGGCCCCGCGGCGGCCGGCAAAGGGCGCAGGGGAAGAGGGGCGACGACCACCAAGAGCGGCACGACGGCCGCGCCGCCCGGGCGCGCGCCCAAGGGGGCAGCGACCGCCGCGCCCGCCGACGCAGCGGGGCCGAGCGCGGGCCCCGACGGCCGGGGAGAGGGCGCGCGCGGAAGCGCCAGCCAGGCGGGGCGAGGGGAGGCGGCAGGGGAGGGGGACACACGCCGGAGCGGAGGGCGACGGCCAGGACCACCGGCCGGCGGGCGGAAGCGACCAACACCCGGGGGGAGCGAGGGGAGCGCGCAGGGGGCACCGGAACCCGGCGGCCGGGGCAGCCCGCAGCGCCAGGGCGGCGGACCAAAAAGGGCCCACGGGGAGCGGGGAGGCCGGGGCGCGGCGCAACGAAGCAGCCGCGCCGGCCGACCGAGGGAAAGGGGAGAAGAGGGCGAGGGCGGGACGCCCCCGAGGCCGCGAAGCAGGGGCGGGACCCGAGAGAACGCGCGCGCCAGCGCCAGCGAGCCGGAGGGAAACGGCGGAGGGAACCAGCGACGAGACGGGGCGAGGAGGCGGGCGCCCCGAGACCCAAGGCAGACGAACGAGGGGCACGGCAGGAGCGCGGCGGGCCGCCACCAGAGGGGCCGCGGGCGCGCCCCGCGCAGGCAGAGGGCACCAGCGGGCGGGGCCCGACAGGGAGGCGCGCACGCGAACCCGGCGCAGAAGAGCAAGGGGGCGGCGGCGGGGCACCCCCGGGAGGGGAGCCCGCCAAGCAGCGGCCGGGCGCCGGACGGGGGACGCGCCCGGGGACGCGCACACAGGGCAGACGCCGGGGGCCGGGGGGGCAAGACGGGGCGAAGGGAGAGCCCACAGGCCAGCGACCGGAGCGCGCAGGGGCCGAGGCACGCCAGGGGCGCGCGCGGCGGCCCACGAGCCAAGAGACGACGGGCCGCGGGCGGAGCAAAGGCCCGGGCGGGGGCCGCCCCCGAAGCCGCGCGGGGCCGCGCCCGAGAGGAGAGCGGCGGACCGGCGCGCACCGGGCCACAGACGACCGGGCGCAGCGCCGGGCGCCAGCCGCGGCCCGCCGACAAGGGCAAGCACGCGGGGACGCGCGGGGCAAAGGCCGGGGCAGCGGGCCCGCGCGGGACGGGGGCGCGAGCGGGCGCGCGCCCGGAGGGAGCCGGGGACGGAAGGCACCGCCCGAGGGGGCGGCAGGCCCAAACAACCCGACGCGGAGACAGCGCCGCGGGGGCGACAGGGGCCGGGCACGACGGGGCGCGCACCCGCGCCGACGCCCCGGGCCAGGGGACGGGGCCCGGGCCGCCGCGGAGGACGCGGCGCCAGACGACAAGGCGAACGGCGGGGCCGGCCGAGGCGAAGGCGGGGGCGGGGCCCGGGGCGCGCGCCGGGACGAGGGGAAGCCGGGGAAGGGGCGGGGCCGCCGCGGAGGGAGAGGCGGAAACGCAGCGGGGAAGCCCGCCGGACCGGGGCCGCGGGCGGAGAGCCGCACGGACGCGGCGCGGCGAAGGGGCGGGCGCCGCGGACGACGGGGCACGGCGCGGAGAGAGGCACGCGGGGGACGACCACCACGCGCCGGGACGGCCGCCGCCAGGGACGCGCAGGGGAGCCAGCCGCGCCCCGAGGGAGGGGAGCACGGGAGGCCACCAGCCGCGCCCCAAGCGCGGCCGAGGGGCGAGCAGGGGGGCGACGCGAGGCGGGACGCCCAGGCAGACGGGCCCGCGGCCGAACGGCGGCGGGCGCAACGGGCGGGCAAAGACGCGAGGGGGCACGGGAGGCGGCAAGGCACACCAAGGAGCGCAGGGCGCGACGGGCGGCAGCGAGGCGAGAGCCGAGAGAGCCGGGGCGAGAGGCGGAGGGGGGAAGGAAGACGCCGACGCCGCCCGAGCGAGCCGCGAGAACGGGGGCAAGGGCGGCCGGCCAGCGCGAGGCGGGAGGCCGGGGCGCGGGCCGCGCCGGGGGGGGGGGGAGCGCCCGAGACGAGGCGCCGGACGACGAGAGGGAAGAACAAACGGGGGCGCCAGGCGGGCGGCGGGGACAGGGGGCGACAAGGAGCCGGCCGCAGGGGCACCGACGGAAACCGGGGACGACGGCGCCGGCCGCGAAAGGAGAAGGGGCAGGGGACGGCGCGCGACGGCGCGGGCAGCGAACCGCCCACGGCGCCGCGAGCCGAACACGGCACCGGAGCAGGCAAGCGGGAGGAGCGACGGGCGGGGGGACAAAGGGCAGGGACGGAGGCAACGCGAGCGGAGGACGCGCGCGGACGAGGAAGGCCGCGGGGAAGACCAACAAGGGCAAGGAGCGAGCCCCAGCACGAGGAAAGGGCAAAGAGGACCCGGGCCGGGCGGCCAAGGCGAGAGGCGCGGGGAAGACAGCAGGGGAGCGCGCGGGGCGGCCCAGAACAGCGAAGGGCAGCACAGACCGGGGAGGGCCGCAAACGGCCGCGGCGGGAAAGGCCGGAGGCCCGCGAAGAAGCGGCCGCGGAGGGAGACCGCCGCAGAGCGAGGGAGCAGGCGGAGGGCGCGGGCGGGAACGGAAGGAACCAGACAAAGCGCGCCACCAACGAAGAACGGCCAGGCACCACCACCCAGAGAAGCGCGAAAGAGCGCGCAGGCGGGCAAGCCGGACGAGGGCGGGACCGGGGAAGGGGCCCCGGGGGGAGGCAAAGGAAGCCGCAGGCGCCACGCCGGGGGGGGCCCGGCCGGCAAGGCCGGGAAGGGGCAGCCGGGCGACCAGACGCCCCCGGAACCCAAAGACGGGAGGGCGCAGAAGGGGCCGGCGGAGGCCGAAAAGCAACAGCCGCCGAGCCCGGGCGGCAGCGGGAGGGGGGAGACGAGGACGGGAGCGGAGCGGCGGCGAGCCCCCAACGGGCGGGGGGAGGAAGGAAAACAGCCGGGGCAAAGGCGGGCGCAGGGGCGGCGGCAGAAAGCCAAGAAGGGCACCGCGGACGAGGAAAGACGAAGGCCCCCGACGGGCCCGGGGAAGCAGGACGCCGAGCCCGAAGGCCAACGGAAGAGGACCGAAAGCCGAGAAGGGGAGCCCAGGCGAAGGGAGACAGAGCGGAGGCGGGCGGGAGCACGCGAAGGGCGGCAAAGGAACAGCGCCGGAGGCACGACCCGGCCAAGGAAGGCCAGGAGCGCAGCGCCGGCAGAAGGGACGAGACGACCGGGGCACACCCGGGGGGCGGACCGGCCGGCCCAGCCCAAAGGCCAACGACGAGCGGGGGAACGGCAACAACGGAAAGAGACGCGAGGGGAGCGGGAAGGACCGCGGCGGCGGGCACCAGACGGGCCCGCCAAGGGAGCCGCGGGAAGGGAGGGAGAGGGACGCAGGCCAAGGACCAGACGCGAGCGAGCCCGGGAGGGAGGGAGGGGGCACGACCGCCCCGGGGCAGGAGGGGGAAGGGGCGCGCCGGCGGCCGGCCGGGGAGGGGGGAGCGGGGCGCAGGCGCCCGCGCCGGAAGCGAACCCGAAGGCGCCGGCACCCGGCACCACCAGGGGAGGCCACGAGCCGACCAGCGAAAGGGGAGAGGGCAGAAAGGGGAAGGAGGCGGCGCC
>NW_017618692.1:0-17704 GCF_001879475.1 Ipomoea nil | reverse complement strand
TCAATTCCAGCTTCTGAATCACGACAAGTCTTCTTGTAATGACCATAACGCAAGAAGATAATATGCCAACATTTCCCGTTTAAGTAGAAGAGAATGTGAATAACACAATGCATTTTGAAAGGATTACATAATTTACGAAAATCATGAAATGGCTTTTCACAAATACACGAATGCATTTAAAATAAAAAAAAGGAACTTATCCAACTGTAGGATTCATCTGATTAAAAGGCCGTGTTAAGATGCGTACTAATCAAACATGTAATATGAACCAAACTGCGACAATAATATATTATTCTTGAGACAAAAACCACAACTTATATATATATATATTTTACTTGTAAGACTAGGAATGTATCCTAAAACAAACAAAAATATTTGAAAGATTTGAAATACAATTTTTATGAGTAGAACATAATTCTTATATTTAAATGTCATTAATTCAATTTTGTTAACACTCCCTTCTCCGAAGTCGTGACATACACTCTTCGTTGTGCAGTTTATCTCTAATGTGTAATTTGCATTCAATTACAAAGGAATAAAATTTAATTGCTGAATTTACTCAATATACACCCTCAAATAATGAATCTATAAATTTCTTTTCGTCACCAAAAAAATAAAAAATTAATGCAATAGTTAAAGTTAGGACAAAAAAAGGAAACTAGTAGGTCACAAAATATAAATATTTGCAACTAAATGTAAATTTAAAAATCATTTTATATGAACCTTAAAAAAATCATATAATACTCCAATAGCACACGACTCACGCACATTAAGCACAAAACTCAAGCCACATTAAGCATAAAACTCATGCACTTTAAAGTTTCTACAACAACTCACATTAAGTACACACTCACGCACATTAAGCACAAAACTCACGCACATTACGCACAAAACTCACGCACATATCAAAATTCCTCTAGATTGTCCACTTTAGCACAGCTGGGGGGTTGTCGCTCCCCCTGAAGATAACAATCTTCTAAGCCTACGCATCCCAATTTTAGGCAGAGACTTAGTGAACATATATGCAAGATTGTTCAGTGGGGCAAACATTCTCAACAAAAATTTTACAACTCTTCTAAAGTTCATGTGTGTAGAAGGACTTAGGTGCAACATGTTTTGTAAGGTTCCCCTTAACAAAACTATTACTTGCTTGTGCAACACAATCTTATTTGTCCTCATATGGGACATTGGGGGTAAAAATATAACATAACCAGTTTTGGACTTGGCATCATAGGGATCAAATAAAAGAACCAGTGCTCAAGTAGCCCATCAAGACCACATATGGGTTTCTCACATAAACGTCAAAAACTTTGTACCTCGAAGGTGCTGGAGGATATGTTAAAATACCATTCCAATTTTCATTGTAGGGGGAACACTAAATGTTGCTAGCAATTTCATCGCAAATTCAATATCAGGCCTGATGCGATTTTGGAACTTCTAGTTCAATAATAGTGCTCCAATAGTAATGAGGTAATGGACTTCCAGTCCCTAAATATCTTCATTATAATCTTCATGTCTAAATGGTCATTTATCTACTTCAAGAGATTATTGGGCAACCGTTTGTGTAATAAGTAAATACTACTTGTCTATATAAAACATCTTCAAGATATTTTTCAAGTAGGCTAACTGGTGTATAAAACTTCTTCGGCGGAGAAGCCGTTAACCTCCATAAGATCAACTTTGTCGAGGTCATTCATACCCTTACACACCTCCATTGCTTTCTTCTCGCTACTAGTACCAGCCATCATATCACACAGTAAGTCTCTTACTTTCTACTCCTCTCTTAATAAGCACACCACCTTATGCGATATCTCTCGTTTCGTTGGGGGATAACGGAATCTTTTCCTTTTTATTTTTAGTAGTGCACAGAGGGTAGTGGCGTACCCTCATGCAGTGTACGGAGGCAGCTGGCAGTATGAGCAACGGATCATGCACTCTCTTTCATCTGACGTGGCCCCCAATCGAATATAGGTCTGCATGGATTTTGTGTATGCTCAAGGAGACCGTTTGTCACAACTTTCAAACAAAAATATATATATATTAGTAAGGTTGTCCATTTATTTCAGAATTAGAAATTATATATACTTATTACTTTGACAATGTGTTTTTTTTTTTTTGTTAGACCACGAAATATTCTGAGCAGGTCCTAACATTCAATCGTTATACCATGCACCAAGGCACACATAGCAGTGTGCGCCCCGTCCCTCCCAAAACCACATTATTTAGTTAAGTTGTGTGGGTAATTAACTTGACAAAAATTTATGTGTATTCAGTTATAAAATTCTGTGTTTACAGGTATAAAATTATGTGATTTTGAAATAGGGGATTTTTATCCTTTTAAAAAAGATTATGTATTTTCAGGTATAAAATTATGTGTTTTCAGTTATAAAATTCTGTGTTTACATGTATAAAATTATGTAAATTTGAAACAGGAGATTTTTATCTTTTGAAAAAAGATTATGTGTTTTCAGTTATAAAATACTGTGTTTTCAAGTATAAAATTATGTACATAAACTTTTAACATAATACACATAAATTCCTTGTTTCGGATGTACATAATTGTATAAAAACAAAAATGTACATAATTGTATTAAAAAAATGTACATAATTATATAAACAAATGTACATAATTATATACCATAATGTACATAATCCCCCTGAATTATATGTTTATAGCACATTTTCCCCCTGAATTATCCATGTAAGCATATTAGCCCCCTCAATTATTCTAAACCTTATTAACAATTACTTAACTTAGAAATGAATACTAACAAGCATAATAAATCTACTAATCATCAAAAAGAGGTGTCACCGCCACAATCACCATACTTGGTGATTGCACAGGCAAGGAAAGGTTCTAAACATCCACAAACTTACTACTTAAAAACAACTTGGGGATTGAACCCAGTGTCCAGCACCATCAAAACAACTAAATAAGTCTACAACCAAAGTCTCAAAATAGCATAACTAAAGTAAGAGTTTAGACTACAACTAGCACACTAAGCTAATCTAGTCTAACTCGAACGCTCTCATGACTTGGGCCCACCTGAAAGGGGTTAACAAACAAACAAGTAGAATGCAACCCGTTATCACGAAGCTAAGTATAACGCCACTCAACCTTGTAAAATACCATAGTATATGCTTTTGGAAAACATTTGTTTCACACAATTAGATCAAGCATTCTAAACCACTACTTAAGCTACATTTAAACATACTCAACAGGGTTTCTATATGCTTGCAACCTAATTATCAAATAGGCATACTTTCACAATAATTTAGCTTATCAACAATCTCATGCTTGCACTTACATATCTTATCATGGCGATATACACTAATCATACTCAAATTGTTTTGTTAAGTTGTGTGGGTAATTAACGTGACAAAAATGTATGTGTATTCAGTTATAAAATTCTGTGTTTATAGGTATAAAATTATGTAAATTTGAAACAGGGGATTTTTATGCTTTTAAAAAAGATTATGTATTTTCAGGTATAAAATTATGTGTGTTTAGTTATAAAATTCTGTGTTTTCAGGTATAAAATTCTGTACATTCGAAAAAGGTACAAAACGACGTCGTTTTGGGCCAGGGCTCACAATGCATGGTGCACCCTGGTGCACAGTATAATTTGACCAATTTATATCGTGCACAGGGGCGCGCATTGCATTTTGCGCCCCTGGTGCAAACCGACGTCGTTTTGGAATTTTTTTTTTTTCAGAAATCTGCTTCCATTGTGGATGTTAATTTTCTTTTAAAAAAATCTCATGTTTCAAAAATGTACATAATTGTATACTAGAATGCACATAATTGCATAACAAAATACACATACATTTTTTGAAAACATAATACACGTAATCTAACGTGTGAAACCTTGACTTGATAAGCTTGAATCTTCGATTATAAAATGCAAGCCTTCCTTGTGTTGTGAGAGGTTGAAGTCTAGATAAACTCTTAAAAATAACCTTCACAACAACACACTGGTTTGAAAGCTTTTTGGATAGCACTTGTTAACAAAGCTTTTGTAGATGAAGATTGAGTGAAAACCAGCATCTTCTTCAGTTGTGAAGAGGGGTATTTATAGGTGAGGGAAAATTCATCCTTTGGAGGGCGATGAAAATTCGAACCTATTATCCAACGTGTAATAACCACGGGATATGAAGCATTTAATTCGGCTGTACTGTGTAGCCGTTGATGGCAAAACTGATTTGTCCTTTTGTCTTTTTTCACTGACAAAGGTACTGATCATTTAATGCGTCTTGGTATTTGTGAATTTCATTCCTAGGACTCCTTTTGTCTTGGATGATTGCCCAGCTGTGAGACATAGACAAACATTCTTCTTGTTTACGTGTAGAAATTGTCTATTCAAGTCTGACTTAGACTTTCTGTCTCTAGATTGAAAGATTGTCCTTATCTTTCGTCTTACTTTTAAGTCAAATGATCTTTCTTATCATTTGACATTTACACGAGAGTTAGACCCTTCCATGTTTCGGTCTAAGTTGTTCTTTCGGTCTTCTCTTGATCTTCTTTTTTTTCTTGTAGATCAGACCTAATTGACTAAATACAACTCTGATTTGTGTAGATATGCTACTAAGCACGAATCACATGGTGAGTTGTGACTACTTTCGTTTAACACAAAAGATGCAAAATAACGAGAGTTAAAAGAGGGGTCTACTTTTCCTAGTAACTTTGGTATCATCAAAATATAAATACATCTGTTACTAACAATTAAAGCCTATGTATTTAATGCATATTTTATTATAGAATATAATACCATACATAATATTACCAATTGTGCAATATTACCAATTAATAGATTTTAGTTAATTTACATTTTACATTTCTTTACCAAATAAGCTTCATTAATTATTTGGGCGGGAAAATAAAATAGGAGGATTTTGATATATATATATATATATATAGATACATATTTATTGGGAAAAGAATTAATAAAGCTTAATATATATATATATATATATATATATATATATATATATATATATATATATATATATATATAATTATTTTCTTTTTATTACTCTAATGATAATCCCTCATTAATTAGGAAATCTTAAATTTAGAGTCCAACATTGGTTTGAATAGCAATTCGCAATGAGGAGGAGAGGGAGAATACAATTTTCCTTTAAATACAACTCTAGCTATTTTGAGACGGTTTTCTTGAAACCCCTAAAACTCCTCCAAACACTCAATTCCAGCTTCTGAATCACGTACAAGTCTCTCTTTGTAATGACCATAACGCAAGTAGATAATATGCCCAACATTTCCCGTTTAAGTAGAAGAGAATGTGAATAACACAATGAATTTTGAAAGGATTACATAATTTATGAAAATCATGAAATGACTTTTCACAAATACACGAATGCATTTAAAATAAAAAAAGGAACTTATCCAACTGTAGGATTCATCTGATTAAAAGGCCGTGTTAAGATGCGTACTAATCAAACATGTAATATGAACCAAACTGCGACAATAATATATCATTCTTGAGACAAAAACCAAAACTTTTATATATATATATATATATATATATATATATATATATATATATATATATATATATTACTTGTAAGACTAGGAATGTATCCTAAAACAAACAAAAATATTTGAAAAGATTTGAAATACAATTTTTAAGAGTAGAACATAATTCTTATATTTAAATGTCATTAATTCAATTTTTGTTAACACTCCCTTCTCCGAAGTCGTGACATACACTCTTCGTTGTGCAGTTTATCTCTAATGTGTAATTTGCATTCAATTACAAAGGAATAAAATTTAATTGCTGAATTTACTCAATATACACCCTCAAATAATGAATCTATAAATTTCTTTCGTCACCAAAAAAATAAAAAATTAATGCAATAGTTAAAGTTAGGACAAAAAAAGGAAACTAGTAGGGTCACAAAATATAAATATTTGCAACTAAATGTAAATTTAAAAATCATTTATATGAACCTTAAAAAAATCATAAAATACTCCAATAGCACACGACTCACGCACATTAAGCACAAAACTCAAGCACATTAAGCATAAAACTCATGCACTTTAAAGTTTCTACAACAACTCACATTAAGTACACACTCACGCACATTAAGCACAAAACTCACGCACATTACGCACAAGACTCACGCACATTAAGTACAAAACTCATGCACATATATATACACACACACACACACACATATATATATATATATGTATGTATATATATATATATATATGTATATATATATATACATATATATATATATATATATATATATGTATATATATAATTAGATAGCACACAAGTTACCCAAAGAGTGCATGCTCTCGATGTACCTTCTAGTGGATTTAAGACTGATCATGTGATTAATGTCCCTATCGATTTGAAACCTACCCATAGGCCATCACATAATTCTCATATTTTTTCACCTATAAATACATTGCATCCCTCTTTTTCCTTGCAGGTGATTCTCTCATCACCGTTTTATCGATTTAATCATTGCGGTTCAATAATCACTCAAACTAATATGCATATTTCAAATTAATGGTACAATTTCTTTATTATGGATTTGTCCGAGTTGATGCCACTCCAGATCAGCTATAGTTGCTCCGAGCCTCCGACTAAGCCGATGCAAGCAAGGTTTAATTTTTTTAGAAAAGTCATTTTTCGTAGTATTTTTTTCTAAAATTGACCTTCCATAGTATTTAATTATTGTTTTGTTTTTAAAATTTTGTATTATATGTAATTTTTTTGTATTATTGCTTTGTTTAAAACAATAATTTTACAATATGTTTATATATTTTATTTTATTTCCAGGCATGGTTTTTGTTATTTGTGCAATGCAATGGTTACGGAGTCACTAGGGGATACTACCCGAGTTCAATGTTTTTTGATGACTTTGTAGTTAAGAGAGAAGTGAAAGATGCGGTCGAGAAGCCCATCGCAAAATAAATAAATAAATAAATAAATAACAGAGAAAGGATTCAACTTTAAACAAATTACAGAGAAAAAAAAAATAGATCAATGACAAGATTCAGAAGAAGGTGGTGGAAAGTAGTTCCTCTTCATCTGATGAAGATACTTCTTCTGATTTTGAGAAAGAATTGAATGTACCATTTAGTGTATGTGCATGCTTGAAAATACCATTTAGTGTTTTTTGCTTTTATTGACCTAAACTTGATTTTTTGTAATTAAATTCTTATAAAAATCAATGTTCTTATATTTTTTGTTTTTAGAGTATGTATTATTTGTTTTTAGAGTATAGATTTTATATTTAAAATTTTAAATTTATGTCTTTTGTTTGAATGGAAAGATTTAATGGTTTTATATTACTATGAATATTCATTTGTTTTATTCGTTTATCTACACCGTGTTCAAAGGTGAAATTATAGTATATAAATGAATATTAGAATAATAATTATTAACTGAGACTAAAAATGGCACGAAATTTAGGCCAATTAAAATAGGAAATGACTATTAATAATTAACTGAAAATTAAAAATGCTTCGAAACTGACTCAAATGGAAAAAATGAAATGAATATTAATATTTAATTAAAAAATAAAAATGAAATGAATATTAATAAATTACTGAAAATATAAAAAATTTCTTGGAAATTAGGCCAATAGGAAAAGGAAAATGAATATTTATACTTGAATATTAATAATTTACTAAAAATATAAAAATTACTGGTATAAAATGTATTAATAAAAATGTAAAATGAAGTTTGCATCACAACGTTTTGTCGAGATGGAAATAAATTAATCTTGGTTATATATTTTATAAAATGTAAAGTTAGTGGAAATATAAAATAAACTATTATTAATAATTAATTAATTAATATGTATAAAAAAGAATAATTGACTGTGAATAAAAATAACACGAAATTTAGTCCAATTGAAATAGAAATGACTATTAATAATTGATTAAAAATGAAAAATGTTTCCAAACTGACTCAGTATATAGAAAGAATATTAATCTCGGTTATATATTTTATAAAATGTATAAAGTTTGTTAGGAACAAATGTAATTAGATTTAATGATACCAAACTGACTAGGATTGTAGAACCCTATTTTTCCTTTCATAGTTAGGACTCTTGTGACAATTGAAAGCTATTGTACTCAACGATTGATTAAACTATGAGGTGTACAAATCTTAGTTGAGACTAGCATAATAGGTCTACTTGAAAACATGAAGATAACAAGATGGTCGAAAGATGATTGCAGATGAAAGATGGTCGAAAGATGGACGAAGATAACAAGATGGTCGAATGATTTTCACAAAAGACAAGGAGCATTAAAAGACTTGTACCACCTTGTCAGAGAACAAGCACAAAAGCCATAATGTTTTTGGCTCCAACGGCCATATAGTACAAGTGCAATAAATGCTTGATGCCCACTGGTTAATACACACTGGATATTAGGTTTGAAATCTCCATCTCCCTCCAACGGATGAATTTTTCCACCTATAAATACCTCTCTTCACCATTGAAGAAGGTCCTAGTTATTTTCACTCTTGCTATCCAAAGAAAAGCTATTCAAACAGTTTCATCTCTTAAAAGCTTTTCATAACCGGTGATTTTGTGATGTTTTTCAAAGGGCTCATCCATTTCCACACTTCACAATTTGAAGTAGTCTTGCATTTTCTCAAGTGAAGATTCATCCAGATATCAAGACAAGGCTTCAACCTGTTGGAGAAACACTAGATTTTCTTTCCAACATCTCAACTCTTAGGAAGAAGTTGATAGAGGCGGAGTAAACTTGAGGAGTTGAAAAACCTATCAAGTGGTTGTCCAGCTTAGTGATCAAGGAAGCCAGCTTGCAGTAGTTTGTACTAGGAGTGATAGTGCAAACTCTTTCACGAGTTTGTAAAGAAGAGTGGAGTAGACTTCGTTACCAGCCGAACCACTATAAAATCTCTCTCTCCATATCTCTTTATTTATTGCTTTATTGCTTTCGTACAATGCATATCACATCGACCAAACGCTAAGAGTTTCTAACCAAAGTGTGCAAAACATATCTAAGACGAAACCTTAATTCCGCTGTGCATCGCTCCGAAAGGAGCAACTTTGAAAAATCGATTAGAGTCAATTCACCCCCCTCTAGACTCTCTTCTGACCTTACCGGGACCAATAAGTGGTATCAGAGCGGTTACATTTTATGGTAAACGTTTTGCTTTACTGCCTGGTAGATCCCTTTTGCAAAATCTATATAGGTTAAACTGCTTTTTCGTCTTTGCACGTATTTTCTTGAAAAGAAATGGAAAGAGATCATGCTAACCATTCTAGGCCTCTTGCCTTTAATCTATCTAAATTAGATGATTGGAAAGTAAGGATGCAAGCTCATCTCTCGGCTATTCATGATGAAATGCGGGACGTTATAAAAGAAGGTCCTATCGTTGTTATGATGGTGAATACACAAGCGGCTGCTCAAGGAGCAGATCCAAAAGTCATGATTCCTAAACCGAAGTCTCAGCTTAATTTAGATGAGAAGACATGAGCAAATCTCGACAACGTTGCACGAGATATTCTCTTCAAGTCACTAGATGACTCGTTATTTTCGTGGAAATGCACTACGGCAAAGAAAATCTGGGATACTTTCATGAGTCTAGGAGAATGAGACGAACATGAAAAGGACAACAAGCTCACTGTTGCCATGAAGAAGTTTGAAGACTTCAAAATGATGCCAAACGAAGCAATCACCAACATGGAGCTTAGGTTCACAAAACTTATGGGTGACCTTTCAGATCTCGAAAAGGAGCTAACTAAAAAGGAGAAGAATCTAAAGATACTCCGAGGGTTTCCAAAGTCATGGGAGATGAAAGTGACAGTCATGAGAGATCACAGAGACATGAAGACTACCAACACGAGTAAAATCTTTAGTGAACTCAAGGCCTACAAATTTGAGCATGATCCCAAAGAATCTGAGGAATCTGAAATAAGGAATATCGCCTTGGTTGCAAGTCAACAAATGTCGACATCAAACAGGTCAAACTCTAACCCTAGTGAATTCTTATCTGATGAACATTTTGATTTGTTTGTACGAAATATGAAAAGGTTCACGAGGAAGAACAACTTTCAACATCATCAAAGATCACCAAACTCCTCCAACCGAAGGCAATACAAAAGATCTCCCCAGTCATCGAAACAAGAGACGGTGGATGCATAAGTGCTATGCTATAATTGTCGAAAGCTAGGACATTTCAAAGAAAATTGTCTTCATCCCATAGTCCGCAAATACCAAGACCTGGATACCAGCACAAGCTCAGCAAAAGAAGCTGTTGAATCTAGCAAGAGAAGTGGAAAACTAGAATCACCAAGTTCTCCACACGAGAGAAGAAGAAAGGCAACGGTGGTAAATAAACCAGTTGGAGAAGCTCAACCCGAAACAAGCACCTCAAGCTCAAGTTCAGAGAGCGAAAGTTCAGGAGATGAGAAGGGCCTTTTCTGTCTATTCAATCAGGAAGAAAAAGCAGATAATTTGTGTTTAATGGCAAATGATGATGAGGTAAACTCTCAAACTTCCTCGTCTACTCAAATAGAGACCAGTTCAGAAAATGAAGGAAATCCAAATGAAACTATCTTTGAGATGATGATGGATTTCAAAGTAATCAAAAACACATACTCCAAATTAAAAGAAGAAAACTCTCGACTATTGATCAGCTACGATGAGCTACAGTGAGTTAGAATCGATAACATCAAGCTAGCCATCGCAAAAGATCAGCTCGAAAAACAAGTTCTTCTTCTTAAGGAGCCGCGTACAGAAAGAGAGTTGCGGGAGCAACATCTGCGTGAGGTTCTAGATTCGTTTAACAAATCATCTAATCTAATGGATCGATTGGTGAATGGATTAAAACCGCCATAGGAAAGAACTGGAATTGGTTATGACCTCAGCTCCCCTTCACATATTTTGTTGAACAAATCTACAGATAATTACTCACATGAAAGTTTTAAGTCTGCATTTGTTCAAGGCCCGACCCAAATGTCTGAGCCAATGATACATATTAACAATCGTAATCAACCACAACAAACAAGCCAACCGAAAGGAAAGGCTGTACAACGAGTTGTGGAACTTCCGAATAGAAATTCCTTGAAAGGCAATCCTAGGCATAACACATGTCAAAAGGAATGTATCGAAAGGAAATAGACCTAGTCTATACTATCAAAAAGATCAGCCTACAAGGAATAACCAAACGAAGGTAAAATCGAATATAAATCAGAGGCAAAATCGTTCTAAGTATCCACGAAAGGATCCTCTACGAGGAAATCTGAAAGAAGAACGAAACACACATGCATGTCAAGAGGTCACTTAGAAGACCAATGAGGGCAACAGATGGAGTGGACCATCTAAAGAAGATTAACTTGTTTATCTCGAACCTTTATAAAAAGCAGAATTTGAAAAGATTCATAGGCATAAACAAACCAACTATTCTAAGCAGTATCGCAATCGACCTGGTGACTATTTTCAAAGTCCATACAAAGCCAAAAATTTTGCTAAGATTTATTATGCTGATCAAGTATCTAATGGGTACAAAGGACCAAGGATGAGTTATGCCAACTCTAAGTTCATGTGAATCCCAAAATTGACTACTAACCCTCAAGGACCCGAGACCGAAGGGGTACCTAAAGTTACATAATTTTTTATTTCAGGGAAAACAGGTCATATGATATGTAGTTGATAGTGGATGCTCAAGACATATGACCGGAGACAAATCAAACTTGAGCAATTACAAAGAAGTTGATGGACCAAAAGTTGTATTTGGAGGAGAATCAGGTGGAAAAACGAAAGGAACAAGAGACATCATTAGAAATGGAGTAATCATTCGAGATGTTACACACGTTGAAGGACTCAAGTTCAATCTGCTAAGCACCGGTCAATTTTGTGACAAGGGCTATAAAGTGGAGTTCTCCAAATATGAATCCAAAGTCATTAGCAATGAAATGATGACATCGTTCTCACAGCAAAATGAAAGAAAAACATGTATGTAGTTGCTTGGGAACTTTGTAAAACTAACATTTGTCTTGTTGCTACTAGTAATGCATATTTGAGCCTGGAATGGCACAACAAAATGAGTCATTTAAATCTCAAAACCATTAACAAGCTATCAAAGAAAGATCTTGTGGAAGGGTTACCAAAAGTAACCTATGTCAAAGACAAAATTTGTGATGCATGTCAAAAAGGAAAATAGGTTAAAGCATCTTTCAAATCAAAATCTCCATACACAAATTCTCGCCCCTTAAACCTTCTACACATGGATTTGTTTTGACCAGTTGATCCTGCCAGCCTGGGTAGACGAAAATATTCTCTAGTTGTCGTAGATGACTACACGAGATATACTTGGACACAATTTCTAAAAAAGAAGAATGAAACTCCGAAAGTGTTGCCAAATCTATTAAGGCAATTACATATTGAAAAAGAGCTCAGCATTGTAAGAATTCGGTCAGATCAAGGGACAGAGTTCGTAAACAATGTCATCAAGGACTTCAGTGGATAAAATGGCATTTTCCATCAACTTTCGGCCGCACGCACTCCTCAACAAAACGTAATAGCCGAAAGAAGAAACAGAACCTAGAAAGATGCTACACGAATGATGATAACACATTCAGGACAGGCAAAACGCTTATGGGTCGAAGCCATCAATACTGCATCCTACACTCAGAATCGAACTCTCATCAACAAAGCTCATAATATGACTCCATATGAATTATGGAAAGGTAAGAAACCGGTTGTTAGTTATTTTCACGTCTTTGGATGCAGGTGTTTCATTCACAACAATGCGAAGAATCACTTAAGAGCTTTCAATGAAAGAGCCGATGAAGGTTTATTCATGGAATATTCTTCAGTAAGCAACATATTTAGGGTTCTAAACAAAAGAACTATGGTCATTGAGGAATCTATTCACGTCAAATTTGATGAAAGTGCTGAAAAGATCTCACAAAACAATGCATCACTCAAAAATCTGAGCATGCAAGTTGAACCAAGTCAAGCAAGGGAAGATGATTCTGATCATGAAGATCTTTACACATCATATCAAAGATGTCAATCTCAATCCATTGAACCTGAAATACAAGTTCAGACTGAAGCAACTAACGAAGAAGTTTCACCTACATACCTGAGATGGACGCACAAAATCCACCAACACCTTTCGAGCCAGATCTAAGATGGTTGAGAGATCATCCACCTGACCAAGTCATTGGCAAAATTCAAGAAGGTGTAAGAACTCGTGCCTCCATGCAAGAAACTATGATGGCATGCTTCCTATCTCAAATAGAGCCAAAATCCATCGAAGATGCCTTGGGTGATCCAGATTGGGTTTCAGCCATGCAAGAAGAACTTCATCAGTTTGAACGAAACAATTTTTGGAAACTTGTTCCGAGACCAACTCATTAGAACGTAACTGGAACCAAGTGGGTTTTCAGAAACAAAATGAGTGAGGATGGAGTAATTGTCAGGAATAAAGCTCAACTAGTAGCCAAAGGGTACTGCTAAGAAGATGGCATAGATTTTGATGAAACATTCGCTCCAGTTGCCAGACTTAAAGCAATCCGAATATTTCTCGCCTATGTTACTCATAAGAACTTCAAAGTGTTCCAAATGGATGTAAAGAGTGCGTTTCTAAATGGACTTCTAGAGGAAGAAGTCTATGTGGAACAACCTCCAGGGTTCATAACTGACATTGATAGTGATAAAGTATATCACTTAAAGAAAGCATTATATGGTTTAAAACAAGCACCACGTGCTTGGTATGACACTCTATCATATTTCCTTATCAAATGTGGTTTTACGAAAAGAGTGGTTGATAAAACCCTCTTTCGTATCAAAGATGGTGATCATATCCTACTTGTGCAAATATACGTTGATGATATTATCTTTGGATGCACAAATCAAGAACTATGTGATAAGTTCTCAAAGCTCATGCAAGGAAAATTTGAAATGGGCATGATGGGAGAACTAAAATACTTTCTTGGGTTACAAGTTAAACAATGTCCTGATGGAATGTTCACCAGTCAGGCAAAATACACGAAAGATTTAATGCGAAAGTTTGGAATCGATGGAAAAACATCTGTCAAAATTCCAATGAACACATCTTTGCGTATTAAAATTAATAATGAGGGAAAAGATGTGGGTCAAACAAAATATAGAGGGATTATTGGATCTCTCTTATACCTCACAGCGAGTGGACCTAACATTTCTTTCGCTGTTGGGGTATGTGCACGATTTCAGGCTAAACCAAAAGAAAGCCACCTAAGCACGCCGTAAAAGATCCTAAGATACCTCAAGGGAACCCAAAGTGTTGGTCTTTGGTACCGGAGAGAAGGGTCCTTCGATCTAATTGATTATTCAAATGCAGATTTTGCTGGGTGTAGGGTTAACTGAAAGGGTACCTCTGGAACCTGCTAGTTCCTAGGGGGAAGACTCGTGTCATGGTTTAGTAAGAAACAAAATTCTATTGCTACTAGCACTGCTGAAGCTGAATACATAGCAGCTGGAAGTTGTTGTGCACAAATACTATGGATGATGCAACAACTTAAAGATTATGGAATTGTAGCATGAGAAGTTCGAATCAAGTGTGATAATACAAGTGCTATTGCCTTAACACACAATCCAGTGCTACATTCTCAAACCAAGAACATTGATATTAAATATCACTTCATTCGAGATCATGTTGAAAAGAAGGATATTCTGCTCGAATACATCAATACTGATGATCAATTGGCAAATATTCTCACAAAGCCTTTGAATGAGAATAGATTCTCATCCCTACGACATGAACTTGGAATGATCAAAATGGTTTAGTCGGAAGATTGAATCCGTAACGTATACTCTTTCATATGAACTAAGACATGTGCAAGAAGATTCCTGAAAGATTCCAAAAGAAAATCTTGAAACGAATAAATGTAGAAAATGAAAATATCTTGAAAGAAGGGTGAAAATATCTTGGAGATATCTTCACGCAAAATAACGCCTTTTCCCACTATAAAAAGGCCAGCTTCCTCATATGAAAAGCTCACACTAATCTCACATAGAATTCTAGTTTGTTTTAATTTATTTTTTTATTGTAGGTATGAGTCAAGGAAAAGGAAAGGAGAAGATAGACGAAGCATCAGAAAAATATGATGCTCGTAGAGAGCAATACTTGAAGGAAGCACGAAAGATGACCAATGAAAAGGTCATCAATATCAGAGAACACTCCGACAAAGAAGAGATCACATTGTCTCCATCTGAGTTGGCTGAACAAAAGAAAGAATTGGACAAAATCCTAGCAGATTCACGAGCCAAAACGGAGTACTATCTTGAACATGCTCGAAAGTTTGCAAATGAGAGAATCATGTTCATCAAAAAGACGGGTAGCAAATCTGACGTCGAAACTCCTGCTACGTTTCGCTGGTACCCTATTCACAAAAGATCACAAAGTCTGATGGACCATTTCGCATGTTCAAATTCGACCACCAACTGAATTGGTGTCTCATGTGTCCTCTCTCACTATCAGTGAGTTAGACGAATACAAGGATGTGAAGTGCGTACTCGAAAGAAGCGATAGTTTCGACTATTCACCATCAAGCACTCCACTTGCTCTATCTACCTCTCTATGGTCAACTGCCAACAGCAAGAAAAAGAAAGACTAATCTCTTGCAGTCCCTTTTGGCATGTTATCATTTCCTTTCTTGCAAATCAAATAAATCCTCGCTCTTTCTGGTTGTCTTATCTTAATCACGTAATCTCATATTGCTTTCATCTTGTCATAATATCAATCTTGACCAACGAAAGATTCTTACATCTACTACAAACATCTGTATAGTCAAAAAGTCATAATGACATATTGAATTGAGGGCAACATTGATGTGAAAGAACGTTTAAAATTTCGAAACAGAAATTGAATGCATTGAGGAATTTTATGGTCATAGAAGTTATCATAATTGACTCCAACAAAATTGATGACCCATGATATATTAAAATGGCTATTTAAGGACGACAGTCTCTCATTCTTATCATCTCACTTCAAAATGGATAATCAGAAGAACGGAAAATCCATTATCTCTAAAAAGCAGAATGCTGAAAGAAGTAAATCCAAGAGAGGTCAGGGTCAGAAGCAAGAAAAAATGAGTAAAATTCTTGCATGTCACTCAAAGCAAGAGTTGCGAGAACTGAAGAATGACATTGAAGACCCTGATTTTGACAAAAATCTCTTGAAGTTCATCGACAACATTCGTATGACCCACTTTCCTCTCCCTAAAAGTGATACAGAGTCCCTTGTATCTCTTAACACCTGGAAGAAGGAAGTTAGAAAGTGTTTGGCTGGAGAATTTGAGGAAGAAAGCCCATACTCTGTAGATGGACCAAGCATCAAGGAAAAAGAGAAGAACTGATTCTCTTTGTGGTCTTCTTGGACACATGTTATTATTATTATTATGTCTAAGTGTAATAAATGTCCATTTTTCAAGTTAGGAAATAATATGTATATATTAGGAGCTCTTCTATTTATTGTTGCGAAGCTTTATTTACTTCGTAATGACTTCTCATCTATAATCACTGGTTTCGTCTTATTATATGACCAGACCGAAGGAGTCACTACGGAACCAACATGGTCTAATCCAATGCTAAATAGTCAAGGATGAAATCAATGAGAATTGGAAAACCGCAAAAGCATTGAATGGTCATTTAATTTTACCTAAAATTGAGACCCGTGATCTTCAAATTTGTAGCTATAAAAGGATATGATCGCGAAGCATGGAAATCACTCTTCTCACACTTCAAGTTTTTTTTTTTTTTTTTTTTTTTTTTTTATAAAAAAAAAAAAAAAGAAAAATCACCATGCCTCCTCGAAAACAAGTTACCAGATATGCCACCAAGAGGCAAAAGGAAATTGCTCAAAAGATTTGAGAAGAATAAGGGGATCTCTACCCCAGAAATAGCCTGAGAGCTCCACTGGAAGTCTCATCTGACAGTGAGCCATTTCAGCACCATGAAGGTTTTCTGGCAGATGATCCTGAAGATGCTCCTCTTGCGGATCAACCTCCTGTACACGAAAGAAGAACATTTCCATCTAAGGACAATTGGAAGAACCCACACGCTGACAGAGACTATGTCATGTTTCTGAGCACATATGATGTTGAGCCAGAACTCAGTGAGAATACTGAAGATGGACCTGTTCTTCTTTCAGCTCCAATAGGACAGAAACCTCAAAATGGTTAATCCGTGAGATGGGCAAAATGCTCAAGCCAGAGAAGAGGCAAGCAAGAGCTTGAAAGGAAAAGAGAAGAAGTAGATTTCCTTTCGTATTTATGTTAAGGACTGTTATGTATGATAGAATCTCTGTTCTAGTCCCTAAGTTCATTAATAAGAAATAATGTCTCTATGCCTCATGTCTATATTTATCAATGGTGTCTGAAACTTTATTTGTTCGTATCCTTTCTTTTCAAGAAAATGAATCGTTTCTGATTCAGCTTATGACGAGATATCGATATTAGATCTAAGCGGAATGGGTTAGAATAATCCAGAAAGAAGCCATCCTTGTCTCGGAAAACAATAATTATTCTATTTTCAGTCGATGACGCTTGAATGCTACTAAGATTCGAGTCTCAGTGACCTACCATTCCAATATGTCTCGTCTTGAAGGCATCACAACCCGTGACCTTCATTCATCTATATAAAGGACTTGCTTCAAAAAGTTTTCAAACCCATCTAAGTCTCCAAGAAAATGAAAAA
>NW_017618691.1:0-39414 GCF_001879475.1 Ipomoea nil | reverse complement strand
ATGCCCGGATCCCATCAGAACTCCGAAGTTAAGCGTGCTTGGGCGAGAGTAGTACTAGGATGGGTGACCCCCTGGGAAGTCCTCGTGTTGCATCCCCACCAATTTTTAATTTTTTATTTGAACGAACGGCAAAACGCGCAAGTGTTCTTTTCTCGGTTTGCGCGGTGAGAAGGGGTCAAGTACATTTTGCGCGCAGTACATGACGGATGCGATCATACCAGCACTAATGCACCGGATCCCATCAGAACTCCGAAGTTAAGCGTGCTTGGCGAGAGTAGTACTAGGATGGGTGACCCCCTGGGAAGTCCTCGTGTTGCATCCCCACCCAATTTTTAATTCTTTATTTGAACGAACGGCAAACGCGCAAGTGTTCTTTCTCGGTTTGCGCGGTGAGAAGGGGTCAAGTACATTTTGCGCGCAGTACATGACGGATGCGATCATACCAGCACTAATGCACCGGATCCATCAGAACTCCGAAGTTAAGCGTGCTTGGGCGAGAGTAGTACTAGGATGGGTGACCCCTGGGAAGTCCTCGTGTTGCATCCCCCACCCAATTTTTAATTCTTTATTTGAACGAACGGCAAACGCGCAAGTGTTCTTTTCTCGTTTGCGCGGTGAGAAGGGTCAAGTACATTTTGCGCGCAGTACATGACGGATGCGATCATACCAGCACTAATGCACCGGATCCCATCAGAACTCCGAAGTTAAGCGTGCTTGGGCGAGAGTAGTACTAGGATGGGTGACCCCCTGGAAGTCCTCGTGTTGCATCCCCCACCCAATTTTTAATTCTTTATTTGAACGAACGGCAAACGCGCAAGTGTTCTTTTCTCGGTTTGCGCGGTGAGAAGGGGTCAAGTACATTTTGCGCGCAGTACATGACGGATGCGATCATACCAGCACTAATGCACCGGATCCCATCAGAACTCCGAAGTTAAGCGTGCTTGGGCGAGAGTAGTACTAGGATGGGTGACCCCCTGGGAAGTCCTCGTGTTGCATCCCCACCCAATTTTTAATTCTTTATTTGAACGAACGGCAAACGCGCAAGTGTTCTTTTCTCGGTTTGCGCGGTGAGAAGGGTCAAGTACATTTTGCGCGCAGTACATGACGGATGCGATCATACCAGCACTAATGCACCGGATCCATCAGAACTCCGAAGTTAAGCGTGCGCCCGGTACATGACGGATGCGATCATACCAGCACTAATATCCCATCAGAACTCCGAAGTTAAGCGTGCTTGGCGAGAGTAGTACTAGGATGGGTGACCCCTGGGAAGTCCTCGTGTTGCATCCCCCACCCAATTTTTAATTTTTTATTTTAACGGGCAAACGCGGCAAGTGATTTTGTCTCGGTTTGCGCGGTGAGAAGGGGTCAAGTACATTTTGCGCGCGGTACATGACGGATGCGATCATACCAGCACTAATGCACCGGATCCATCAGAACTCCGAAGTTAAGCGTGCTTGGGCGAGAGTAGTACTAGGATGGGTGACCCCTGGGAAGTCCTCGTGTTGCATCCCCACCCACTTTTTAATTTTTTATTTTAACGGCAAACGCGCAAGTGATTTTGTCTCGGTTTGCGCGGTGAGAAGGGGTCAAGTACATTTTGCGCGCGGTACATGACGGATGCGATCATACCAGCACTAATGCACCGGATCCCATCAGAACTCCGAAGTTAAGCGTGCTTGGGCGAGAGTAGTACTAGGATGGGTGACCCCCTGGGAAGTCCTCGTGTTGCATCCCCCACCCACTTTTTAATTTTTTATTTTAACGGCAAACGCGCAAGTGATTTTGTCTCGGTTTGCGCGGTGAGAAGGGGTCAAGTACATTTTGCGCGCGGTACATGACGGATGCGATCATACCAGCACTAATGCACCGGATCCATCAGAACTCCGAAGTAAGCGTGCTTGGGCGAGAGTAGTACTAGGATGGGTGACCCCCTGGGAAGTCCTCGTGTTGCATCCCCCACCCACTTTTTAATTTTTTATTTTAACGGCAAACGCGCAAGTGATTTTGTCTCGGTTTGCGCGGTGAGAAGGGGTCAAGTACATTTTGCGCGCGGTACATGACGGATGCGATCATACCAGCACTAATGCACCGGATCCCATCAGAACTCCGAAGTTAAGCGTGCTTGGGCGAGAGTAGTACTAGGATGGGTGACCCCCTGGGAAGTCCTCGTGTTGCATCCCCCACCCACTTTTTAATTTTTTATTTTAACGGCAAACGCGCAAGTGATTTTGTCTCGGTTTGCGCGGTGAGAAGGGGTCAAGTACATTTTGCGCGCGGTACATGACGGATGCGATCATACCAGCACTAATGCACCGGATCCCATCAGAACTCCGAAGTTAAGCGTGCTTGGGCGAGAGTAGTACTAGGATGGGTGACCCCCTGGGAAGTCCTCGTGTTGCATCCCCCACCCACTTTTTAATTTTTTATTTTAACGGCAAACGCGCAAGTGATTTTGTCTCGGTTTGCGCGGTGAGAAGGGGTCAAGTACATTTTGCGCGCGGTACATGACGGATGCGATCATACCAGCACTAATGCACCGGATCCCATCAGAACTCCGAAGTTAAGCGTGCTTGGGCGAGAGTAGTACTAGGATGGGTGACCCCCTGGGAAGTCCTCGTGTTGCATCCCCCACCCACTTTTTAATTTTTTATTTTAACGGCAAACGCGCAAGTGATTTTGTCTCGGTTTGCGCGGTGAGAAGGGGTCAAGTACATTTTGCGCGCGGTACATGACGGATGCGATCATACCAGCACTAATGCACCGGATCCCATCAGAACTCCGAAGTTAAGCGTGCTTGGGCGAGAGTAGTACTAGGATGGGTGACCCCCTGGGAAGTCCTCGTGTTGCATCCCCCACCCACTTTTTAATTTTTTATTTTAACGGCAAACGCGCAAGTGATTTTGTCTCGGTTTGCGCGGTGAGAAGGGGTCAAGTACATTTTGCGCGCGGTACATGACGGATGCGATCATACCAGCACTAATGCACCGGATCCCATCAGAACTCCGAAGTTAAGCGTGCTTGGGCGAGAGTAGTACTAGGATGGGTGACCCCCTGGGAAGTCCTCGTGTTGCATCCCCCACCCACTTTTTAATTTTTTATTTTAACGGCAAACGCGCAAGTGATTTTGTCTCGGTTTGCGCGGTGAGAAGGGGTCAAGTACATTTTGCGCGCGGTACATGACGGATGCGATCATACCAGCACTAATGCACCGGATCCCATCAGAACTCCGAAGTTAAGCGTGCTTGGGCGAGAGTAGTACTAGGATGGGTGACCCCCTGGGAAGTCCTCGTGTTGCATCCCCCACCCACTTTTTAATTTTTTATTTTAACGGCAAACGCGCAAGTGATTTTGTCTCGGTTTGCGCGGTGAGAAGGGGTCAAGTACATTTTGCGCGCGGTACATGACGGATGCGATCATACCAGCACTAATGCACCGGATCCCATCAGAACTCCGAAGTTAAGCGTGCTTGGGCGAGAGTAGTACTAGGATGGGTGACCCCCTGGGAAGTCCTCGTGTTGCATCCCCCACCCACTTTTTAATTTTTTATTTTAACGGCAAACGCGCAAGTGATTTTGTCTCGGTTTGCGCGGTGAGAAGGGGTCAAGTACATTTTGCGCGCGGTACATGACGGATGCGATCATACCAGCACTAATGCACCGGATCCCATCAGAACTCCGAAGTTAAGCGTGCTTGGGCGAGAGTAGTACTAGGATGGGTGACCCCTGGGAAGTCCTCGTGTTGCATCCCCCACCCACTTTTTAATTTTTTATTTTAACGGCAAACGCGCAAGTGATTTTGTCTCGGTTTGCGCGGTGAGAAGGGGTCAAGTACATTTTGCGCGCGGTACATGACGGATGCGATCATACCAGCACTAATGCACCGGATCCCATCAGAACTCCGAAGTTAAGCGTGCTTGGGCGAGAGTAGTACTAGGATGGGTGACCCCTGGGAAGTCCTCGTGTTGCATCCCCCACCCACTTTTTAATTTTTTATTTTAACGGCAAACGCGCAAGTGATTTTGTCTCGGTTTGCGCGGTGAGAAGGGGTCAAGTACATTTTGCGCGCGGTACATGACGGATGCGATCATACCAGCACTAATGCACCGGATCCCATCAGAACTCCGAAGTTAAGCGTGCTTGGGCGAGAGTAGTACTAGGATGGGTGACCCCCTGGGAAGTCCTCGTGTTGCATCCCCCACCCACTTTTTAATTTTTTATTTTAACGGCAAACGCGCAAGTGATTTTGTCTCGGTTTGCGCGGTGAGAAGGGGTCAAGTACATTTTGCGCGCGGTACATGACGGATGCGATCATACCAGCACTAATGCACCGGATCCCATCAGAACTCCGAAGTTAAGCGTGCTTGGGCGAGAGTAGTACTAGGATGGGTGACCCCCTGGGAAGTCCTCGTGTTGCATCCCCCACCCACTTTTTAATTTTTTATTTTAACGGCAAACGCGCAAGTGATTTTGTCTCGGTTTGCGCGGTGAGAAGGGGTCAAGTACATTTTGCGCGCGGTACATGACGGATGCGATCATACCAGCACTAATGCACCGGATCCCATCAGAACTCCGAAGTTAAGCGTGCTTGGGCGAGAGTAGTACTAGGATGGGTGACCCCCTGGGAAGTCCTCGTGTTGCATCCCCCACCCACTTTTTAATTTTTTATTTTAACGGCAAACGCGCAAGTGATTTTGTCTCGGTTTGCGCGGTGAGAAGGGGTCAAGTACATTTTGCGCGCGGTACATGACGGATGCGATCATACCAGCACTAATGCACCGGATCCCATCAGAACTCCGAAGTTAAGCGTGCTTGGGCGAGAGTAGTACTAGGATGGGTGACCCCCTGGGAAGTCCTCGTGTTGCATCCCCCACCCACTTTTTAATTTTTTATTTTAACGGCAAACGCGCAAGTGATTTTGTCTCGGTTTGCGCGGTGAGAAGGGGTCAAGTACATTTTGCGCGCGGTACATGACGGATGCGATCATACCAGCACTAATGCACCGGATCCCATCAGAACTCCGAAGTTAAGCGTGCTTGGGCGAGAGTAGTACTAGGATGGGTGACCCCCTGGGAAGTCCTCGTGTTGCATCCCCCACCCACTTTTTAATTTTTTATTTTAACGGCAAACGCGCAAGTGATTTTGTCTCGGTTTGCGCGGTGAGAAGGGGTCAAGTACATTTTGCGCGCGGTACATGACGGATGCGATCATACCAGCACTAATGCACCGGATCCCATCAGAACTCCGAAGTTAAGCGTGCTTGGGCGAGAGTAGTACTAGGATGGGTGACCCCCTGGGAAGTCCTCGTGTTGCATCCCCCACCCACTTTTTAATTTTTTATTTTAACGGCAAACGCGCAAGTGATTTTGTCTCGGTTTGCGCGGTGAGAAGGGGTCAAGTACATTTTGCGCGCGGTACATGACGGATGCGATCATACCAGCACTAATGCACCGGATCCCATCAGAACTCCGAAGTTAAGCGTGCTTGGGCGAGAGTAGTACTAGGATGGGTGACCCCCTGGGAAGTCCTCGTGTTGCATCCCCCACCCACTTTTTAATTTTTTATTTTAACGGCAAACGCGCAAGTGATTTTGTCTCGGTTTGCGCGGTGAGAAGGGGTCAAGTACATTTTGCGCGCGGTACATGACGGATGCGATCATACCAGCACTAATGCACCGGATCCCATCAGAACTCCGAAGTTAAGCGTGCTTGGGCGAGAGTAGTACTAGGATGGGTGACCCCTGGGAAGTCCTCGTGTTGCATCCCCCACCCACTTTTTAATTTTTTATTTTAACGGCAAACGCGCAAGTGATTTTGTCTCGGTTTGCGCGGTGAGAAGGGGTCAAGTACATTTTGCGCAGCGGTACATGACGATGCGATCATACCAGCACTAATGCACCGGATCCCATCAGAACTCCGAAGTCTAAGCGTGCTTGGGCGAGAGTAGTACTAGGATGGGTGACCCCCTGGGAAGTCCTCGTGTTGCATCCCCCACCCAATTTTTAATTCTTTATTTGAACGAACGGCAAACGCGCAAGTGTTCTTTTCTCGGTTTGCGCGGTGAGAAGGGTCAAGTACATTTTGCGCGCAGTACATGACGGATGCGATCATACCAGCACTAATGCACCGGATCCCATCAGAACTCCGAAGTTAAGCGTGCTTGGGCGAGAGTAGTACTAGGATGGGTGACCCCTGGGAAGTCCTCGTGTTGCATCCCCCACCCAATTTTTAATTCTTTATTTGAACGAACGGCAAACGCGCAAGTGTTCTTTTCTCGGTTTGCGGTGAGAAGGGGTCAAGTACATTTTGCGCGCAGTACATGACGGATGCGATCATACCAGCACTAATGCACCGGATCCCATCAGAACTCCGAAGTTAAGCGTGCTTGGGCTTGAGTAGTACATAGATGCGGATGATCCCAGCACTAATGCACCGGATCCCATCAGAACTCCGAAGTTAAGCGTGCTTGGGCGAGAGTAGTACTAGGATGGGTGACCCCGTGGGAAGTCCTCGTGTTGCATCCCCACCCAATTTTTAATTCTTTATTTGAACGAACGGCAAACGCGCAAGTGTTCTTTTCTCGGTTTGCGCGGTGAGAAGGGGTCAAGTACATGCGCGCAGCGCATGACTACATGACGGATGCCATCATACCAGCACTATCAGCACTCCCCATCAGAACTCCGAAGTTAAGCGTGCTTGGGCGAGAGTAGTACTAGGATGGGTGACCCCTGGGAAGTCCTCGTGTTGCATCCCCCACCCAATTTTTAATTCTTTATTTGAACGAACGGCAAACGCGCAAGTGTTCTTTTCTCGGTTTGCGCGGTGAGAAGGGGTCAAGTACATTTTGCGCGCAGTACATGACGGATGCGATCATACCAGCACTAATGCACCGGATCCCATCAGAACTCCGAAGTTAAGCGTGCTTGGGCGAGAGTAGTACTAGGATGGGTGACCCCTGGGAAGTCCTCGTGTTGCATCCCCCACCCAATTTTTAATTCTTTATTTGAACGAACGGCAAACGCGCAAGTGTTCTTTTCTCGGTTTGCGCGGTGAGAAGGGGTCAAGTACATTTTGCGCGCAGTACATGACGGATGCGATCATACCAGCACTAATGCACCGGATCCCATCAGAACTCCGAAGTTAAGCGTGCTTGGCGAGAGTAGTACTAGGATGGGTGACCCCTGTAGTACTACATCCCCACGGTGCCAACCCGTTTAATTAAGTTTATCGTGTTGAACATCCCCCACCCAATTTTTAATTCTTTATTTGAACGAACGGCAAACGCGCAAGTGTTCTTTTCTCGGTTTGCGCGGTGAGAAGGGTCAAGTACATTTTGCGCGCAGTACATGACGGATGCGATCATACCAGCACTAATGCACCGGATCCCATCAGAACTCCGAAGTTAAGCGTGCTTGGGCGAGAGTAGTACTAGGATGGGTGACCCGAAGTCCTCGTGTTGCATCCCCCACCCAATTTTAATTCTTTATTTGAACGAACGGCAAACGCGCAAGTGTTCTTTTCTCGGTTTGCGCGGTGAGAAGGGTCAAGTACATTTTGCGCGCAGTACATGACGGATGCGATCATACCAGCACTAATGCACCGGATCCCATCAGAACTCCGAAGTTAAGCGTGCTTGGGCGAGAGTAGTACTAGGATGGTGACCCCTGGGAAGTCCTCGTGTTGCATCCCCCACCCAATTTTTAATTCTTTATTTGAACGAACGGCAAACGCGCAAGTGTTCTTTTCTCGGTTTGCGCGGTGAGAAGGGGTCAAGTACATTTTGCGCGCAGTACATGACGGATGCGATCATACCAGCACTAATGCACCGGATCCCATCAGAACTCCGAAGTTAAGCGTGCTTGGGCGAGAGTAGTACTAGGATGGTGACCCCTGAAGTCCTCGTGTTGCATCCCCCACCCAATTTTTAATCTTTATTTGAACGAACGGCAAGCGCAAGTGTTCTTTTCTCGGTTTGTGAGAAGGGTCAAGTACATCGCGCAGTACATGACGGATGCGATCATACCAGCACTAATGCACCGGATCCCATCAGAACTCCGAAGTTAAGCGTGCTTGGGCGAGAGTAGTACTAGGAACGGGAAGTCCTCGTGTTGCATCCCCCAAATTTTTAATTCTTTATTTGAACGAACGGCAAACGCGCAAGTGTTCTTTTCTCGGTTTGCGCGGTGAGAAGGGTCAAGTACATTTTGCGCGCAGTACATGACGGATGCGATCATACCAGCACTAATGCACCGGATCCCATCAGAACTCCGAAGTTAAGCGTGCTTGGGCGAGAGTAGTACTAGGATGGGTGACCCCTGGGAAGTCCTCGTGTTGCATCCCCCACCCAGAACGAACGGCAAACGCGCAAGTAGAAGGGGTCAAGTACATTTTGCGCGCAGTACATGACGGATGCGATCATACCAGCACTAATGCACCGGATCCCATCAGAACTCCGAAGTTAAGCGTGCTTGGGCGAGAGTAGTACTAGGATGGGTGACCCCTCCTCGTGTTGCATCCCCAGAACGAACGGCAAACGCGCAAGTGTTCTTTTCTCGGTTTGCGCGGTGAGAAGGGTCAAGTACATTTTGCGCGCAGTACATGACGGATGCGATCATACCAGCACTAATTTTAATTCTTTATTTGAACGAACGGCAAACGCGCAAGTGTTCTTTTCTCGGTTTGCGCGGTGAGAAGGGTCAAGTACATTTTACATGCGCGCAGCGCATGACTACATCGGATGCCATCATACCAGCACTATCAGCACTCCGAAGTCAAGCTCCGAAGTTAAGCGTGCTTGGGCGAGAGTAGTACTAGGATGGGTGACCCCCTGGGAAGTCCTCGTGTTGCATCCCCAGTGTTTTTTCTCGGTTTGCGCGGTGAGAAGGGGTCAAGTACATTTTGCGCGCAGTACATGACGGATGCGATCATACCAGCACTAATGCACCGGATCCCATCAGAACTCCGAAGTTAAGCGTGCTTGGGCGAGAGTAGTACTAGGATGGGTGACCCCTGGGAAGTCCTCGTGTTGCATCCCCACCCAATTTTTAATTCTTTATTTGAACGAACGGCAAACGCGCAAGTGTTCTTTCTCGGTTTGCGCGGTGAGAAGGGTCAAGTACATTTTGCGCGCAGTACATGACGGATGCGATCATACCAGCACTAATGCACCGGATCAAGTACGTGCTTGGGCGATTTTGGGTGACCCCTGGGAAGTCCTCGTGTTGCAGAACGAACGGCAAACGCGCAAGTGTTTTTTCTCGTTTGCGCGGTGAGAAGGGGTCAAGTACATTTTGCGCGCAGTACATGACGGATGCGATCATACCAGCACTAATGCACCGGATCCCATCAGAACTCCGAAGTTAAGCGTGGCTTGGGCGAGAGTAGTACTAGGATGGGTGACCCCCTGGGAAGTCCTCGTGTTGCATCCCCCACCCACTTTTTAATTTTTTATTTTAACGGCAAACGCGCAAGTGATTTTGTCTCGGTTTGCGCGGTGAGAAGGGTCAAGTACATTTTGCGCGGCGGTACATGACGGATGCGATCATACCAGCACTAATCACCGGATCCCATCAGAACTCCGAAGTTAAGCGTGCTTGGGCGAGAGTAGTACTAGGATGGGTGACCCCCTGGGAAGTCCTCGTGTTGCATCCCCCACCCACTTTTTAATTTTTTATTTTAACGGCAAACGCGCAAGTGATTTTGTCTCGGTTTGCGCGGTGAGAAGGGGTCAAGTACATTTTGCGCGCGGTACATGACGGATGCGATCATACCAGCACTAATGCACCGGATCCCATCAGAACTCCGAAGTTAAGCGTGCTTGGGCGAGAGTAGTACTAGGATGGGTGACCCCCTGGGAAGTCCTCGTGTTGCATCCCCCCACCCACTTTTTAATTTTTTATTTTAACGGCAAACGCGCAAGTGATTTTTGTCTCGGTTTGCGCGGTGAGAAGGGGTCAAGTACATTTTGCGCGCGGTACATGACGGATGCGATCATACCAGCACTAATGCACCGGATCCCATCAGAACTCCGAAGTTAAGCGTGCTTGGGCGAGAGTAGTACTAGGATGGGTGACCCCCTGGGAAGTCCTCGTGTTGCATCCCCCACCCACTTTTTAATTTTTTATTTTAACGGCAAACGCGCAAGTGATTTTGTCTCGGTTTGCGCGGTGAGAAGGGGTCAAGTACATTTTGCGCGCGGTACATGACGGATGCGATCATACCAGCACTAATGCACCGGATCCCATCAGAACTCCGAAGTTAAGCGTGCTTGGGCGAGAGTAGTACTAGGATGGGTGACCCCTGGGAAGTCCTCGTGTTGCATCCCCACCCACTTTTTAATTTTTTATTTTAACGGCAAACGCGCAAGTGATTTTGTCTCGGTTTGCGCGGTGAGAAGGGGTCAAGTACATTTTGCGCGCGGTACATGACGGATGCGATCATACCAGCACTAATGCACCGGATCCCATCAGAACTCCGAAGTTAAGCGTGCTTGGGCGAGAGTAGTACTAGGATGGGTGACCCCCTGGGAAGTCCTCGTGTTGCATCCCCCACCCACTTTTTAATTTTTTATTTTAACGGGCAAACGCGCAAGTGATTTTGTCTCGGTTTGCGCGGTGAGAAGGGGTCAAGTACATTTTGCGCGCAGTACATGACGGATGCGATCATACCAGCACTAATGCACCGGATCCCATCAGAACTCCGAAGTTAAGCGTGCTTGGGCGAGAGTAGTACTAGGATGGGTGACCCCCTGGGAAGTCCTCGTGTTGCATCCCCCACCCACTTTTTAATTTTTTATTTTAACGGCAAACGCGCAAGTGATTTTGTCTCGGTTTGCGCGGTGAGAAGGGGTCAAGTACATTTTGCGCGCGGTACATGACGGATGCGATCATACCAGCACTAATGCACCGGATCCCATCAGAACTCCGAAGTTAAGCGTGCTTGGGCGAGAGTAGTACTAGGATGGGTGACCCCCTGGGAAGTCCTCGTGTTGCATCCCCCACCCACTTTTTAATTTTTTATTTTAACGGCAAACGCGCAAGTGATTTTGTCTCGGTTTGCGCGGTGAGAAGGGGTCAAGTACATTTTGCGCGCGGTACATGACGGATGCGATCATACCAGCACTAATGCACCGGATCCCATCAGAACTCCGAAGTTAAGCGTGCTTGGGCGAGAGTAGTACTAGGATGGGTGACCCCCTGGGAAGTCCTCGTGTTGCATCCCCCACCCACTTTTTAATTTTTTATTTTAACGGCAAACGCGCAAGTGATTTTGTCTCGGTTTGCGCGGTGAGAAGGGGTCAAGTACATTTTGCGCGCGGTACATGACGGATGCGATCATACCAGCACTAATGCACCGGATCCCATCAGAACTCCGAAGTTAAGCGTGCTTGGGCGAGAGTAGTACTAGGATGGGTGACCCCCTGGGAAGTCCTCGTGTTGCATCCCCCACCCACTTTTTAATTTTTTATTTTAACGGCAAACGCGCAAGTGATTTTGTCTCGGTTTGCGCGGTGAGAAGGGGTCAAGTACATTTTGCGCGCGGTACATGACGGATGCGATCATACCAGCACTAATGCACCGGATCCCATCAGAACTCCGAAGTTAAGCGTGCTTGGGCGAGAGTAGTACTAGGATGGGTGACCCCCTGGGAAGTCCTCGTGTTGCATCCCCCACCCACTTTTTAATTTTTTATTTTAACGGCAAACGCGCAAGTGATTTTGTCTCGGTTTGCGCGGTGAGAAGGGGTCAAGTACATTTTGCGCGCGGTACATGACGGATGCGATCATACCAGCACTAATGCACCGGATCCCATCAGAACTCCGAAGTTAAGCGTGCTTGGGCGAGAGTAGTACTAGGATGGGTGACCCCCTGGGAAGTCCTCGTGTTGCATCCCCCACCCACTTTTTAATTTTTTATTTAACGGCAAACGCGCAAGTGATTTTGTCTCGGTTTGCGCGGTGAGAAGGGGTCAAGTACATTTTGCGCGCGGTACATGACGGATGCGATCATACCAGCACTAATGCACCGGATCCCATCAGAACTCCGAAGTTAAGCGTGCTTGGGCGAGAGTAGTACTAGGATGGGTGACCCCCTGGGAAGTCCTCGTGTTGCATCCCCCACCCACTTTTTAATTTTTTATTTTAACGGCAAACGCGCAAGTGATTTTGTCTCGGTTTGCGCGGTGAGAAGGGGTCAAGTACATTTTGCGCGCGGTACATGACGGATGCGATCATACCAGCACTAATGCACCGGATCCCATCAGAACTCCGAAGTTAAGCGTGCTTGGGCGAGAGTAGTACTAGGATGGGTGACCCCCTGGGAAGTCCTCGTGTTGCATCCCCCACCCACTTTTTAATTTTTTATTTTAACGGCAAACGCGCAAGTGATTTTGTCTCGGTTTGCGCGGTGAGAAGGGGTCAAGTACATTTTGCGCGCGGTACATGACGGATGCGATCATACCAGCACTAATGCACCGGATCCCATCAGAACTCCGAAGTTAAGCGTGCTTGGGCGAGAGTAGTACTAGGATGGGTGACCCCCTGGGAAGTCCTCGTGTTGCATCCCCCACCCACTTTTTAATTTTTTATTTTAACGGCAAACGCGCAAGTGATTTTGTCTCGGTTTGCGCGGTGAGAAGGGGTCAAGTACATTTTGCGCGCGGTACATGACGGATGCGATCATACCAGCACTAATGCACCGGATCCCATCAGAACTCCGAAGTTAAGCGTGCTTGGGCGAGAGTAGTACTAGGATGGGTGACCCCCTGGGAAGTCCTCGTGTTGCATCCCCCACCCACTTTTTAATTTTTTATTTTAACGGCAAACGCGCAAGTGATTTTGTCTCGGTTTGCGCGGTGAGAAGGGGTCAAGTACATTTTGCGCGCGGTACATGACGGATGCGATCATACCAGCACTAATGCACCGGATCCCATCAGAACTCCGAAGTTAAGCGTGCTTGGGCGAGAGTAGTACTAGGATGGGTGACCCCCTGGGAAGTCCTCGTGTTGCATCCCCCACCCACTTTTTAATTTTTTATTTTAACGGCAAACGCGCAAGTGATTTTGTCTCGGTTTGCGCGGTGAGAAGGGGTCAAGTACATTTTGCGCGCGGTACATGACGGATGCGATCATACCAGCACTAATGCACCGGATCCCATCAGAACTCCGAAGTTAAGCGTGCTTGGGCGAGAGTAGTACTAGGATGGGTGACCCCCTGGGAAGTCCTCGTGTTGCATCCCCCACCCACTTTTTAATTTTTTATTTTAACGGCAAACGCGCAAGTGATTTTGTCTCGGTTTGCGCGGTGAGAAGGGGTCAAGTACATTTTGCGCGCGGTACATGACGGATGCGATCATACCAGCACTAATGCACCGGATCCCATCAGAACTCCGAAGTTAAGCGTGCTTGGGCGAGAGTAGTACTAGGATGGGTGACCCCCTGGGAAGTCCTCGTGTTGCATCCCCCACCCACTTTTTAATTTTTTATTTTAACGGCAAACGCGCAAGTGATTTTGTCTCGGTTTGCGCGGTGAGAAGGGGTCAAGTACATTTTGCGCGCGGTACATGACGGATGCGATCATACCAGCACTAATGCACCGGATCCCATCAGAACTCCGAAGTTAAGCGTGCTTGGGCGAGAGTAGTACTAGGATGGGTGACCCCCTGGGAAGTCCTCGTGTTGCATCCCCCACCCACTTTTTAATTTTTTATTTTAACGGCAAACGCGCAAGTGATTTTGTCTCGGTTTGCGCGGTGAGAAGGGGTCAAGTACATTTTGCGCGCGGTACATGACGGATGCGATCATACCAGCACTAATGCACCGGATCCCATCAGAACTCCGAAGTTAAGCGTGCTTGGGCGAGAGTAGTACTAGGATGGGTGACCCCCTGGGAAGTCCTCGTGTTGCATCCCCCACCCACTTTTTAATTTTTTATTTTAACGGCAAACGCGCAAGTGATTTTGTCTCGGTTTGCGCGGTGAGAAGGGGTCAAGTACATTTTGCGCGCGGTACATGACGGATGCGATCATACCAGCACTAATGCACCGGATCCCATCAGAACTCCGAAGTTAAGCGTGCTTGGGCGAGAGTAGTACTAGGATGGGTGACCCCCTGGGAAGTCCTCGTGTTGCATCCCCCACCCACTTTTTAATTTTTTATTTTAACGGCAAACGCGCAAGTGATTTTGTCTCGGTTTGCGCGGTGAGAAGGGGTCAAGTACATTTTGCGCGCGGTACATGACGGATGCGATCATACCAGCACTAATGCACCGGATCCCATCAGAACTCCGAAGTTAAGCGTGCTTGGGCGAGAGTAGTACTAGGATGGGTGACCCCCTGGGAAGTCCTCGTGTTGCATCCCCCACCCACTTTTTAATTTTTTATTTTAACGGCAAACGCGCAAGTGATTTTGTCTCGGTTTGCGCGGTGAGAAGGGGTCAAGTACATTTTGCGCGCGGTACATGACGGATGCGATCATACCAGCACTAATGCACCGGATCCCATCAGAACTCCGAAGTTAAGCGTGCTTGGGCGAGAGTAGTACTAGGATGGGTGACCCCCTGGGAAGTCCTCGTGTTGCATCCCCCACCCACTTTTTAATTTTTTATTTTAACGGCAAACGCGCAAGTGATTTTGTCTCGGTTTGCGCGGTGAGAAGGGGTCAAGTACATTTTGCGCGCGGTACATGACGGATGCGATCATACCAGCACTAATGCACCGGATCCCATCAGAACTCCGAAGTTAAGCGTGCTTGGGCGAGAGTAGTACTAGGATGGGTGACCCCCTGGGAAGTCCTCGTGTTGCATCCCCCACCCACTTTTTAATTTTTTATTTTAACGGCAAACGCGCAAGTGATTTTGTCTCGGTTTGCGCGGTGAGAAGGGGTCAAGTACATTTTGCGCGCGGTACATGACGGATGCGATCATACCAGCACTAATGCACCGGATCCCATCAGAACTCCGAAGTTAAGCGTGCTTGGGCGAGAGTAGTACTAGGATGGGTGACCCCCTGGGAAGTCCTCGTGTTGCATCCCCCACCCACTTTTTAATTTTTTATTTTAACGGCAAACGCGCAAGTGATTTTGTCTCGGTTTGCGCGGTGAGAAGGGGTCAAGTACATTTTGCGCGCGGTACATGACGGATGCGATCATACCAGCACTAATGCACCGGATCCCATCAGAACTCCGAAGTTAAGCGTGCTTGGGCGAGAGTAGTACTAGGATGGGTGACCCCCTGGGAAGTCCTCGTGTTGCATCCCCCACCCACTTTTTAATTTTTTATTTTAACGGCAAACGCGCAAGTGATTTTGTCTCGGTTTGCGCGGTGAGAAGGGGTCAAGTACATTTTGCGCGCGGTACATGACGGATGCGATCATACCAGCACTAATGCACCGGATCCCATCAGAACTCCGAAGTTAAGCGTGCTTGGGCGAGAGTAGTACTAGGATGGGTGACCCCTGGGAAGTCCTCGTGTTGCATCCCCACCCACTTTTAATTTTTATTTTAACGGCAAACGCGCAAGTGATTTTGTCTCGGTTTGCGCGGTGAGAAGGGGTCAAGTACATTTTGCGCGCGGTACATGACGGATGCGATCATACCAGCACTAATGCACCGGATCCCATCAGAACTCCGAAGTTAAGCGTGCTTGGGCGAGAGTAGTACTAGGATGGGTGACCCCCTGGGAAGTCCTCGTGTTGCATCCCCCACCCACTTTTTAATTTTTTATTTTAACGGCAAACGCGCAAGTGATTTTGTCTCGGTTTGCGCGGTGAGAAGGGGTCAAGTACATTTTGCGCGCGGTACATGACGGATGCGATCATACCAGCACTAATGCACCGGATCCCATCAGAACTCCGAAGTTAAGCGTGCTTGGGCGAGAGTAGTACTAGGATGGGTGACCCCCTGGGAAGTCCTCGTGTTGCATCCCCCACCCACTTTTTAATTTTTTATTTTAACGGCAAACGCGCAAGTGATTTTGTCTCGGTTTGCGCGGTGAGAAGGGGTCAAGTACATTTTGCGCGCGGTACATGACGGATGCGATCATACCAGCACTAATGCACCGGATCCCATCAGAACTCCGAAGTTAAGCGTGCTTGGGCGAGAGTAGTACTAGGATGGGTGACCCCCTGGGAAGTCCTCGTGTTGCATCCCCCACCCACTTTTTAATTTTTTATTTTAACGGCAAACGCGCAAGTGATTTTGTCTCGGTTTGCGCGGTGAGAAGGGGTCAAGTACATTTTGCGCGCGGTACATGACGGATGCGATCATACCAGCACTAATGCACCGGATCCCATCAGAACTCCGAAGTTAAGCGTGCTTGGGCGAGAGTAGTACTAGGATGGGTGACCCCCTGGGAAGTCCTCGTGTTGCATCCCCCACCCACTTTTTAATTTTTTATTTTAACGGCAAACGCGCAAGTGATTTTGTCTCGGTTTGCGCGGTGAGAAGGGGTCAAGTACATTTTGCGCGCGGTACATGACGGATGCGATCATACCAGCACTAATGCACCGGATCCCATCAGAACTCCGAAGTTAAGCGTGCTTGGGCGAGAGTAGTACTAGGATGGGTGACCCCCTGGGAAGTCCTCGTGTTGCATCCCCCACCCACTTTTTAATTTTTTATTTTAACGGCAAACGCGCAAGTGATTTTGTCTCGGTTTGCGCGGTGAGAAGGGGTCAAGTACATTTTGCGCGCGGTACATGACGGATGCGATCATACCAGCACTAATGCACCGGATCCCATCAGAACTCCGAAGTTAAGCGTGCTTGGGCGAGAGTAGTACTAGGATGGGTGACCCCCTGGGAAGTCCTCGTGTTGCATCCCCCACCCACTTTTTAATTTTTTATTTTAACGGCAAACGCGCAAGTGATTTTGTCTCGGTTTGCGCGGTGAGAAGGGGTCAAGTACATTTTGCGCGCGGTACATGACGGATGCGATCATACCAGCACTAATGCACCGGATCCCATCAGAACTCCGAAGTTAAGCGTGCTTGGGCGAGAGTAGTACTAGGATGGGTGACCCCCTGGGAAGTCCTCGTGTTGCATCCCCCACCCACTTTTTAATTTTTTATTTTAACGGCAAACGCGCAAGTGATTTTGTCTCGGTTTGCGCGGTGAGAAGGGGTCAAGTACATTTTGCGCGCGGTACATGACGGATGCGATCATACCAGCACTAATGCACCGGATCCCATCAGAACTCCGAAGTTAAGCGTGCTTGGGCGAGAGTAGTACTAGGATGGGTGACCCCCTGGGAAGTCCTCGTGTTGCATCCCCCACCCACTTTTTAATTTTTTATTTTAACGGCAAACGCGCAAGTGATTTTGTCTCGGTTTGCGCGGTGAGAAGGGGTCAAGTACATTTTGCGCGCGGTACATGACGGATGCGATCATACCAGCACTAATGCACCGGATCCCATCAGAACTCCGAAGTTAAGCGTGCTTGGGCGAGAGTAGTACTAGGATGGGTGACCCCCTGGGAAGTCCTCGTGTTGCATCCCCCACCCACTTTTTAATTTTTTATTTTAACGGCAAACGCGCAAGTGATTTTGTCTCGGTTTGCGCGGTGAGAAGGGGTCAAGTACATTTTGCGCGCGTACATGACGGATGCGATCATACCAGCACTAATGCACCGGATCCCATCAGAACTCCGAAGTTAAGCGTGCTTGGGCGAGAGTAGTACTAGGATGGGTGACCCCCTGGGAAGTCCTCGTGTTGCATCCCCCACCCACTTTTTAATTTTTTATTTTAACGGCAAACGCGCAAGTGATTTTGTCTCGGTTTGCGCGGTGAGAAGGGGTCAAGTACATTTTGCGCGCGGTACATGACGGATGCGATCATACCAGCACTAATGCACCGGATCCCATCAGAACTCCGAAGTTAAGCGTGCTTGGGCGAGAGTAGTACTAGGATGGGTGACCCCCTGGGAAGTCCTCGTGTTGCATCCCCCACCCACTTTTTAATTTTTTATTTTAACGGCAAACGCGCAAGTGATTTTGTCTCGGTTTGCGCGGTGAGAAGGGGTCAAGTACATTTTGCGCGCGGTACATGACGGATGCGATCATACCAGCACTAATGCACCGGATCCCATCAGAACTCCGAAGTTAAGCGTGCTTGGGCGAGAGTAGTACTAGGATGGGTGACCCCCTGGGAAGTCCTCGTGTTGCATCCCCCACCCACTTTTTAATTTTTTATTTTAACGGCAAACGCGCAAGTGATTTTGTCTCGGTTTGCGCGGTGAGAAGGGGTCAAGTACATTTTGCGCGCGGTACATGACGGATGCGATCATACCAGCACTAATGCACCGGATCCCATCAGAACTCCGAAGTTAAGCGTGCTTGGGCGAGAGTAGTACTAGGATGGGTGACCCCCTGGGAAGTCCTCGTGTTGCATCCCCCACCCACTTTTTAATTTTTTATTTTAACGGCAAACGCGCAAGTGATTTTGTCTCGGTTTGCGCGGTGAGAAGGGGTCAAGTACATTTTGCGCGCGGTACATGACGGATGCGATCATACCAGCACTAATGCACCGGATCCCATCAGAACTCCGAAGTTAAGCGTGCTTGGGCGAGAGTAGTACTAGGATGGGTGACCCCCTGGGAAGTCCTCGTGTTGCATCCCCCACCCACTTTTTAATTTTTTATTTTAACGGCAAACGCGCAAGTGATTTTGTCTCGGTTTGCGCGGTGAGAAGGGGTCAAGTACATTTTGCGCGCGGTACATGACGGATGCGATCATACCAGCACTAATGCACCGGATCCCATCAGAACTCCGAAGTTAAGCGTGCTTGGGCGAGAGTAGTACTAGGATGGGTGACCCCCTGGGAAGTCCTCGTGTTGCATCCCCCACCCACTTTTTAATTTTTTATTTTAACGGCAAACGCGCAAGTGATTTTGTCTCGGTTTGCGCGGTGAGAAGGGGTCAAGTACATTTTGCGCGCGGTACATGACGGATGCGATCATACCAGCACTAATGCACCGGATCCCATCAGAACTCCGAAGTTAAGCGTGCTTGGGCGAGAGTAGTACTAGGATGGGTGACCCCCTGGGAAGTCCTCGTGTTGCATCCCCCACCCACTTTTTAATTTTTTATTTTAACGGCAAACGCGCAAGTGATTTTGTCTCGGTTTGCGCGGTGAGAAGGGGTCAAGTACATTTTGCGCGCGGTACATGACGGATGCGATCATACCAGCACTAATGCACCGGATCCCATCAGAACTCCGAAGTTAAGCGTGCTTGGGCGAGAGTAGTACTAGGATGGGTGACCCCCTGGGAAGTCCTCGTGTTGCATCCCCCACCCACTTTTTAATTTTTTATTTTAACGGCAAACGCGCAAGTGATTTTGTCTCGGTTTGCGCGGTGAGAAGGGGTCAAGTACATTTTGCGCGCGGTACATGACGGATGCGATCATACCAGCACTAATGCACCGGATCCCATCAGAACTCCGAAGTTAAGCGTGCTTGGGCGAGAGTAGTACTAGGATGGGTGACCCCCTGGGAAGTCCTCGTGTTGCATCCCCCACCCACTTTTTAATTTTTTATTTTAACGGCAAACGCGCAAGTGATTTTGTCTCGGTTTGCGCGGTGAGAAGGGGTCAAGTACATTTTGCGCGCGGTACATGACGGATGCGATCATACCAGCACTAATGCACCGGATCCCATCAGAACTCCGAAGTTAAGCGTGCTTGGGCGAGAGTAGTACTAGGATGGGTGACCCCCTGGGAAGTCCTCGTGTTGCATCCCCCACCCACTTTTTAATTTTTTATTTTAACGGCAAACGCGCAAGTGATTTTGTCTCGGTTTGCGCGGTGAGAAGGGGTCAAGTACATTTTGCGCGCGGTACATGACGGATGCGATCATACCAGCACTAATGCACCGGATCCCATCAGAACTCCGAAGTTAAGCGTGCTTGGGCGAGAGTAGTACTAGGATGGGTGACCCCCTGGGAAGTCCTCGTGTTGCATCCCCCACCCACTTTTTAATTTTTTATTTTAACGGCAAACGCGCAAGTGATTTTGTCTCGGTTTGCGCGGTGAGAAGGGGTCAAGTACATTTTGCGCGCGGTACATGACGGATGCGATCATACCAGCACTAATGCACCGGATCCCATCAGAACTCCGAAGTTAAGCGTGCTTGGGCGAGAGTAGTACTAGGATGGGTGACCCCCTGGGAAGTCCTCGTGTTGCATCCCCCACCCACTTTTTAATTTTTTATTTTAACGGCAAACGCGCAAGTGATTTTGTCTCGGTTTGCGCGGTGAGAAGGGGTCAAGTACATTTTGCGCGCGGTACATGACGGATGCGATCATACCAGCACTAATGCACCGGATCCCATCAGAACTCCGAAGTTAAGCGTGCTTGGGCGAGAGTAGTACTAGGATGGGTGACCCCCTGGGAAGTCCTCGTGTTGCATCCCCCACCCACTTTTTAATTTTTTATTTTAACGGCAAACGCGCAAGTGATTTTGTCTCGGTTTGCGCGGTGAGAAGGGGTCAAGTACATTTTGCGCGCGGTACATGACGGATGCGATCATACCAGCACTAATGCACCGGATCCCATCAGAACTCCGAAGTTAAGCGTGCTTGGGCGAGAGTAGTACTAGGATGGGTGACCCCCTGGGAAGTCCTCGTGTTGCATCCCCCACCCACTTTTTAATTTTTTATTTTAACGGCAAACGCGCAAGTGATTTTGTCTCGGTTTGCGCGGTGAGAAGGGGTCAAGTACATTTTGCGCGCGGTACATGACGGATGCGATCATACCAGCACTAATGCACCGGATCCCATCAGAACTCCGAAGTTAAGCGTGCTTGGGCGAGAGTAGTACTAGGATGGGTGACCCCCTGGGAAGTCCTCGTGTTGCATCCCCCACCCACTTTTTAATTTTTTATTTTAACGGCAAACGCGCAAGTGATTTTGTCTCGGTTTGCGCGGTGAGAAGGGGTCAAGTACATTTTGCGCGCGGTACATGACGGATGCGATCATACCAGCACTAATGCACCGGATCCCATCAGAACTCCGAAGTTAAGCGTGCTTGGGCGAGAGTAGTACTAGGATGGGTGACCCCCTGGGAAGTCCTCGTGTTGCATCCCCCACCCACTTTTTAATTTTTTATTTTAACGGCAAACGCGCAAGTGATTTTGTCTCGGTTTGCGCGGTGAGAAGGGGTCAAGTACATTTTGCGCGCGGTACATGACGGATGCGATCATACCAGCACTAATGCACCGGATCCCATCAGAACTCCGAAGTTAAGCGTGCTTGGGCGAGAGTAGTACTAGGATGGGTGACCCCCTGGGAAGTCCTCGTGTTGCATCCCCCACCCACTTTTTAATTTTTTATTTTAACGGCAAACGCGCAAGTGATTTTGTCTCGGTTTGCGCGGTGAGAAGGGGTCAAGTACATTTTGCGCGCGGTACATGACGGATGCGATCATACCAGCACTAATGCACCGGATCCCATCAGAACTCCGAAGTTAAGCGTGCTTGGGCGAGAGTAGTACTAGGATGGGTGACCCCCTGGGAAGTCCTCGTGTTGCATCCCCCACCCACTTTTTAATTTTTTATTTTAACGGCAAACGCGCAAGTGATTTTGTCTCGGTTTGCGCGGTGAGAAGGGGTCAAGTACATTTTGCGCGCGGTACATGACGGATGCGATCATACCAGCACTAATGCACCGGATCCCATCAGAACTCCGAAGTTAAGCGTGCTTGGGCGAGAGTAGTACTAGGATGGGTGACCCCCTGGGAAGTCCTCGTGTTGCATCCCCCACCCACTTTTTAATTTTTTATTTTAACGGCAAACGCGCAAGTGATTTTGTCTCGGTTTGCGCGGTGAGAAGGGGTCAAGTACATTTTGCGCGCGGTACATGACGGATGCGATCATACCAGCACTAATGCACCGGATCCCATCAGAACTCCGAAGTTAAGCGTGCTTGGGCGAGAGTAGTACTAGGATGGGTGACCCCCTGGGAAGTCCTCGTGTTGCATCCCCCACCCACTTTTTAATTTTTTATTTTAACGGCAAACGCGCAAGTGATTTTGTCTCGGTTTGCGCGGTGAGAAGGGGTCAAGTACATTTTGCGCGCGGTACATGACGGATGCGATCATACCAGCACTAATGCACCGGATCCCATCAGAACTCCGAAGTTAAGCGTGCTTGGGCGAGAGTAGTACTAGGATGGGTGACCCCCTGGGAAGTCCTCGTGTTGCATCCCCCACCCACTTTTTAATTTTTTATTTTAACGGCAAACGCGCAAGTGATTTTGTCTCGGTTTGCGCGGTGAGAAGGGGTCAAGTACATTTTGCGCGCGGTACATGACGGATGCGATCATACCAGCACTAATGCACCGGATCCCATCAGAACTCCGAAGTTAAGCGTGCTTGGGCGAGAGTAGTACTAGGATGGGTGACCCCCTGGGAAGTCCTCGTGTTGCATCCCCCACCCACTTTTTAATTTTTTATTTTAACGGCAAACGCGCAAGTGATTTTGTCTCGGTTTGCGCGGTGAGAAGGGGTCAAGTACATTTTGCGCGCGGTACATGACGGATGCGATCATACCAGCACTAATGCACCGGATCCCATCAGAACTCCGAAGTTAAGCGTGCTTGGGCGAGAGTAGTACTAGGATGGGTGACCCCCTGGGAAGTCCTCGTGTTGCATCCCCCACCCACTTTTTAATTTTTTATTTTAACGGCAAACGCGCAAGTGATTTTGTCTCGGTTTGCGCGGTGAGAAGGGGTCAAGTACATTTTGCGCGCGGTACATGACGGATGCGATCATACCAGCACTAATGCACCGGATCCCATCAGAACTCCGAAGTTAAGCGTGCTTGGGCGAGAGTAGTACTAGGATGGGTGACCCCCTGGGAAGTCCTCGTGTTGCATCCCCCACCCACTTTTTAATTTTTTATTTTAACGGCAAACGCGCAAGTGATTTTGTCTCGGTTTGCGCGGTGAGAAGGGGTCAAGTACATTTTGCGCGCGGTACATGACGGATGCGATCATACCAGCACTAATGCACCGGATCCCATCAGAACTCCGAAGTTAAGCGTGCTTGGGCGAGAGTAGTACTAGGATGGGTGACCCCCTGGGAAGTCCTCGTGTTGCATCCCCCACCCACTTTTTAATTTTTTATTTTAACGGCAAACGCGCAAGTGATTTTGTCTCGGTTTGCGCGGTGAGAAGGGGTCAAGTACATTTTGCGCGCGGTACATGACGGATGCGATCATACCAGCACTAATGCACCGGATCCCATCAGAACTCCGAAGTTAAGCGTGCTTGGGCGAGAGTAGTACTAGGATGGGTGACCCCCTGGGAAGTCCTCGTGTTGCATCCCCCACCCACTTTTTAATTTTTTATTTTAACGGCAAACGCGCAAGTGATTTTGTCTCGGTTTGCGCGGTGAGAAGGGGTCAAGTACATTTTGCGCGCGGTACATGACGGATGCGATCATACCAGCACTAATGCACCGGATCCCATCAGAACTCCGAAGTTAAGCGTGCTTGGGCGAGAGTAGTACTAGGATGGGTGACCCCCTGGGAAGTCCTCGTGTTGCATCCCCCACCCACTTTTTAATTTTTTATTTTAACGGCAAACGCGCAAGTGATTTTGTCTCGGTTTGCGCGGTGAGAAGGGGTCAAGTACATTTTGCGCGCGGTACATGACGGATGCGATCATACCAGCACTAATGCACCGGATCCCATCAGAACTCCGAAGTTAAGCGTGCTTGGGCGAGAGTAGTACTAGGATGGGTGACCCCCTGGGAAGTCCTCGTGTTGCATCCCCCACCCACTTTTTAATTTTTTATTTTAACGGCAAACGCGCAAGTGATTTTGTCTCGGTTTGCGCGGTGAGAAGGGGTCAAGTACATTTTGCGCGCGGTACATGACGGATGCGATCATACCAGCACTAATGCACCGGATCCCATCAGAACTCCGAAGTTAAGCGTGCTTGGGCGAGAGTAGTACTAGGATGGGTGACCCCCTGGGAAGTCCTCGTGTTGCATCCCCCACCCACTTTTTAATTTTTTATTTTAACGGCAAACGCGCAAGTGATTTTGTCTCGGTTTGCGCGGTGAGAAGGGGTCAAGTACATTTTGCGCGCGGTACATGACGGATGCGATCATACCAGCACTAATGCACCGGATCCCATCAGAACTCCGAAGTTAAGCGTGCTTGGGCGAGAGTAGTACTAGGATGGGTGACCCCCTGGGAAGTCCTCGTGTTGCATCCCCCACCCACTTTTTAATTTTTTATTTTAACGGCAAACGCGCAAGTGATTTTGTCTCGGTTTGCGCGGTGAGAAGGGGTCAAGTACATTTTGCGCGCGGTACATGACGGATGCGATCATACCAGCACTAATGCACCGGATCCCATCAGAACTCCGAAGTTAAGCGTGCTTGGGCGAGAGTAGTACTAGGATGGGTGACCCCCTGGGAAGTCCTCGTGTTGCATCCCCCACCCACTTTTTAATTTTTTATTTTAACGGCAAACGCGCAAGTGATTTTGTCTCGGTTTGCGCGGTGAGAAGGGGTCAAGTACATTTTGCGCGCGGTACATGACGGATGCGATCATACCAGCACTAATGCACCGGATCCCATCAGAACTCCGAAGTTAAGCGTGCTTGGGCGAGAGTAGTACTAGGATGGGTGACCCCCTGGGAAGTCCTCGTGTTGCATCCCCCACCCACTTTTTAATTTTTTATTTTAACGGCAAACGCGCAAGTGATTTTGTCTCGGTTTGCGCGGTGAGAAGGGGTCAAGTACATTTTGCGCGCGGTACATGACGGATGCGATCATACCAGCACTAATGCACCGGATCCCATCAGAACTCCGAAGTTAAGCGTGCTTGGGCGAGAGTAGTACTAGGATGGGTGACCCCCTGGGAAGTCCTCGTGTTGCATCCCCCACCCACTTTTTAATTTTTTATTTTAACGGCAAACGCGCAAGTGATTTTGTCTCGGTTTGCGCGGTGAGAAGGGGTCAAGTACATTTTGCGCGCGGTACATGACGGATGCGATCATACCAGCACTAATGCACCGGATCCCATCAGAACTCCGAAGTTAAGCGTGCTTGGGCGAGAGTAGTACTAGGATGGGTGACCCCCTGGGAAGTCCTCGTGTTGCATCCCCCACCCACTTTTTAATTTTTTATTTTAACGGCAAACGCGCAAGTGATTTTGTCTCGGTTTGCGCGGTGAGAAGGGGTCAAGTACATTTTGCGCGCGGTACATGACGGATGCGATCATACCAGCACTAATGCACCGGATCCCATCAGAACTCCGAAGTTAAGCGTGCTTGGGCGAGAGTAGTACTAGGATGGGTGACCCCCTGGGAAGTCCTCGTGTTGCATCCCCCACCCACTTTTTAATTTTTTATTTTAACGGCAAACGCGCAAGTGATTTTGTCTCGGTTTGCGCGGTGAGAAGGGGTCAAGTACATTTTGCGCGCGGTACATGACGGATGCGATCATACCAGCACTAATGCACCGGATCCCATCAGAACTCCGAAGTTAAGCGTGCTTGGGCGAGAGTAGTACTAGGATGGGTGACCCCCTGGGAAGTCCTCGTGTTGCATCCCCCACCCACTTTTTAATTTTTTATTTTAACGGCAAACGCGCAAGTGATTTTGTCTCGGTTTGCGCGGTGAGAAGGGGTCAAGTACATTTTGCGCGCGGTACATGACGGATGCGATCATACCAGCACTAATGCACCGGATCCCATCAGAACTCCGAAGTTAAGCGTGCTTGGGCGAGAGTAGTACTAGGATGGGTGACCCCCTGGGAAGTCCTCGTGTTGCATCCCCCACCCACTTTTTAATTTTTTATTTTAACGGCAAACGCGCAAGTGATTTTGTCTCGGTTTGCGCGGTGAGAAGGGGTCAAGTACATTTTGCGCGCGGTACATGACGGATGCGATCATACCAGCACTAATGCACCGGATCCCATCAGAACTCCGAAGTTAAGCGTGCTTGGGCGAGAGTAGTACTAGGATGGGTGACCCCCTGGGAAGTCCTCGTGTTGCATCCCCCACCCACTTTTTAATTTTTTATTTTAACGGCAAACGCGCAAGTGATTTTGTCTCGGTTTGCGCGGTGAGAAGGGGTCAAGTACATTTTGCGCGCGGTACATGACGGATGCGATCATACCAGCACTAATGCACCGGATCCCATCAGAACTCCGAAGTTAAGCGTGCTTGGGCGAGAGTAGTACTAGGATGGGTGACCCCCTGGGAAGTCCTCGTGTTGCATCCCCCACCCACTTTTTAATTTTTTATTTTAACGGCAAACGCGCAAGTGATTTTGTCTCGGTTTGCGCGGTGAGAAGGGGTCAAGTACATTTTGCGCGCGGTACATGACGGATGCGATCATACCAGCACTAATGCACCGGATCCCATCAGAACTCCGAAGTTAAGCGTGCTTGGGCGAGAGTAGTACTAGGATGGGTGACCCCCTGGGAAGTCCTCGTGTTGCATCCCCCACCCACTTTTTAATTTTTTATTTTAACGGCAAACGCGCAAGTGATTTTGTCTCGGTTTGCGCGGTGAGAAGGGGTCAAGTACATTTTGCGCGCGGTACATGACGGATGCGATCATACCAGCACTAATGCACCGGATCCCATCAGAACTCCGAAGTTAAGCGTGCTTGGGCGAGAGTAGTACTAGGATGGGTGACCCCCTGGGAAGTCCTCGTGTTGCATCCCCCACCCACTTTTTAATTTTTTATTTTAACGGCAAACGCGCAAGTGATTTTGTCTCGGTTTGCGCGGTGAGAAGGGGTCAAGTACATTTTGCGCGCGGTACATGACGGATGCGATCATACCAGCACTAATGCACCGGATCCCATCAGAACTCCGAAGTTAAGCGTGCTTGGGCGAGAGTAGTACTAGGATGGGTGACCCCCTGGGAAGTCCTCGTGTTGCATCCCCCACCCACTTTTTAATTTTTTATTTTAACGGCAAACGCGCAAGTGATTTTGTCTCGGTTTGCGCGGTGAGAAGGGGTCAAGTACATTTTGCGCGCGGTACATGACGGATGCGATCATACCAGCACTAATGCACCGGATCCCATCAGAACTCCGAAGTTAAGCGTGCTTGGGCGAGAGTAGTACTAGGATGGGTGACCCCCTGGGAAGTCCTCGTGTTGCATCCCCCACCCACTTTTTAATTTTTTATTTTAACGGCAAACGCGCAAGTGATTTTGTCTCGGTTTGCGCGGTGAGAAGGGGTCAAGTACATTTTGCGCGCGGTACATGACGGATGCGATCATACCAGCACTAATGCACCGGATCCCATCAGAACTCCGAAGTTAAGCGTGCTTGGGCGAGAGTAGTACTAGGATGGGTGACCCCCTGGGAAGTCCTCGTGTTGCATCCCCCACCCACTTTTTAATTTTTTATTTTAACGGCAAACGCGCAAGTGATTTTGTCTCGGTTTGCGCGGTGAGAAGGGGTCAAGTACATTTTGCGCGCGGTACATGACGGATGCGATCATACCAGCACTAATGCACCGGATCCCATCAGAACTCCGAAGTTAAGCGTGCTTGGGCGAGAGTAGTACTAGGATGGGTGACCCCCTGGGAAGTCCTCGTGTTGCATCCCCCACCCACTTTTTAATTTTTTATTTTAACGGCAAACGCGCAAGTGATTTTGTCTCGGTTTGCGCGGTGAGAAGGGGTCAAGTACATTTTGCGCGCGGTACATGACGGATGCGATCATACCAGCACTAATGCACCGGATCCCATCAGAACTCCGAAGTTAAGCGTGCTTGGGCGAGAGTAGTACTAGGATGGGTGACCCCCTGGGAAGTCCTCGTGTTGCATCCCCCACCCACTTTTTAATTTTTTATTTTAACGGCAAACGCGCAAGTGATTTTGTCTCGGTTTGCGCGGTGAGAAGGGGTCAAGTACATTTTGCGCGCGGTACATGACGGATGCGATCATACCAGCACTAATGCACCGGATCCCATCAGAACTCCGAAGTTAAGCGTGCTTGGGCGAGAGTAGTACTAGGATGGGTGACCCCCTGGGAAGTCCTCGTGTTGCATCCCCCACCCACTTTTTAATTTTTTATTTTAACGGCAAACGCGCAAGTGATTTTGTCTCGGTTTGCGCGGTGAGAAGGGGTCAAGTACATTTTGCGCGCGGTACATGACGGATGCGATCATACCAGCACTAATGCACCGGATCCCATCAGAACTCCGAAGTTAAGCGTGCTTGGGCGAGAGTAGTACTAGGATGGGTGACCCCCTGGGAAGTCCTCGTGTTGCATCCCCCACCCACTTTTTAATTTTTTATTTTAACGGCAAACGCGCAAGTGATTTTGTCTCGGTTTGCGCGGTGAGAAGGGGTCAAGTACATTTTGCGCGCGGTACATGACGGATGCGATCATACCAGCACTAATGCACCGGATCCCATCAGAACTCCGAAGTTAAGCGTGCTTGGGCGAGAGTAGTACTAGGATGGGTGACCCCCTGGGAAGTCCTCGTGTTGCATCCCCCACCCACTTTTTAATTTTTTATTTTAACGGCAAACGCGCAAGTGATTTTGTCTCGGTTTGCGCGGTGAGAAGGGGTCAAGTACATTTTGCGCGCGGTACATGACGGATGCGATCATACCAGCACTAATGCACCGGATCCCATCAGAACTCCGAAGTTAAGCGTGCTTGGGCGAGAGTAGTACTAGGATGGGTGACCCCCTGGGAAGTCCTCGTGTTGCATCCCCCACCCACTTTTTAATTTTTTATTTTAACGGCAAACGCGCAAGTGATTTTGTCTCGGTTTGCGCGGTGAGAAGGGGTCAAGTACATTTTGCGCGCGGTACATGACGGATGCGATCATACCAGCACTAATGCACCGGATCCCATCAGAACTCCGAAGTTAAGCGTGCTTGGGCGAGAGTAGTACTAGGATGGGTGACCCCCTGGGAAGTCCTCGTGTTGCATCCCCCACCCACTTTTTAATTTTTTATTTTAACGGCAAACGCGCAAGTGATTTTGTCTCGGTTTGCGCGGTGAGAAGGGGTCAAGTACATTTTGCGCGCGGTACATGACGGATGCGATCATACCAGCACTAATGCACCGGATCCCATCAGAACTCCGAAGTTAAGCGTGCTTGGGCGAGAGTAGTACTAGGATGGGTGACCCCCTGGGAAGTCCTCGTGTTGCATCCCCCACCCACTTTTTAATTTTTTATTTTAACGGCAAACGCGCAAGTGATTTTGTCTCGGTTTGCGCGGTGAGAAGGGGTCAAGTACATTTTGCGCGCGGTACATGACGGATGCGATCATACCAGCACTAATGCACCGGATCCCATCAGAACTCCGAAGTTAAGCGTGCTTGGGCGAGAGTAGTACTAGGATGGGTGACCCCCTGGGAAGTCCTCGTGTTGCATCCCCCACCCACTTTTTAATTTTTTATTTTAACGGCAAACGCGCAAGTGATTTTGTCTCGGTTTGCGCGGTGAGAAGGGGTCAAGTACATTTTGCGCGCGGTACATGACGGATGCGATCATACCAGCACTAATGCACCGGATCCCATCAGAACTCCGAAGTTAAGCGTGCTTGGGCGAGAGTAGTACTAGGATGGGTGACCCCCTGGGAAGTCCTCGTGTTGCATCCCCCACCCACTTTTTAATTTTTTATTTTAACGGCAAACGCGCAAGTGATTTTGTCTCGGTTTGCGCGGTGAGAAGGGGTCAAGTACATTTTGCGCGCGGTACATGACGGATGCGATCATACCAGCACTAATGCACCGGATCCCATCAGAACTCCGAAGTTAAGCGTGCTTGGGCGAGAGTAGTACTAGGATGGGTGACCCCCTGGGAAGTCCTCGTGTTGCATCCCCCACCCACTTTTTAATTTTTTATTTTAACGGCAAACGCGCAAGTGATTTTGTCTCGGTTTGCGCGGTGAGAAGGGGTCAAGTACATTTTGCGCGCGGTACATGACGGATGCGATCATACCAGCACTAATGCACCGGATCCCATCAGAACTCCGAAGTTAAGCGTGCTTGGGCGAGAGTAGTACTAGGATGGGTGACCCCCTGGGAAGTCCTCGTGTTGCATCCCCCACCCACTTTTTAATTTTTTATTTTAACGGCAAACGCGCAAGTGATTTTGTCTCGGTTTGCGCGGTGAGAAGGGGTCAAGTACATTTTGCGCGCGGTACATGACGGATGCGATCATACCAGCACTAATGCACCGGATCCCATCAGAACTCCGAAGTTAAGCGTGCTTGGGCGAGAGTAGTACTAGGATGGGTGACCCCCTGGGAAGTCCTCGTGTTGCATCCCCCACCCACTTTTTAATTTTTTATTTTAACGGCAAACGCGCAAGTGATTTTGTCTCGGTTTGCGCGGTGAGAAGGGGTCAAGTACATTTTGCGCGCGGTACATGACGGATGCGATCATACCAGCACTAATGCACCGGATCCCATCAGAACTCCGAAGTTAAGCGTGCTTGGGCGAGAGTAGTACTAGGATGGGTGACCCCCTGGGAAGTCCTCGTGTTGCATCCCCCACCCACTTTTTAATTTTTTATTTTAACGGCAAACGCGCAAGTGATTTTGTCTCGGTTTGCGCGGTGAGAAGGGGTCAAGTACATTTTGCGCGCGGTACATGACGGATGCGATCATACCAGCACTAATGCACCGGATCCCATCAGAACTCCGAAGTTAAGCGTGCTTGGGCGAGAGTAGTACTAGGATGGGTGACCCCCTGGGAAGTCCTCGTGTTGCATCCCCCACCCACTTTTTAATTTTTTATTTTAACGGCAAACGCGCAAGTGATTTTGTCTCGGTTTGCGCGGTGAGAAGGGGTCAAGTACATTTTGCGCGCGGTACATGACGGATGCGATCATACCAGCACTAATGCACCGGATCCCATCAGAACTCCGAAGTTAAGCGTGCTTGGGCGAGAGTAGTACTAGGATGGGTGACCCCCTGGGAAGTCCTCGTGTTGCATCCCCCACCCACTTTTTAATTTTTTATTTTAACGGCAAACGCGCAAGTGATTTTGTCTCGGTTTGCGCGGTGAGAAGGGGTCAAGTACATTTTGCGCGCGGTACATGACGGATGCGATCATACCAGCACTAATGCACCGGATCCCATCAGAACTCCGAAGTTAAGCGTGCTTGGGCGAGAGTAGTACTAGGATGGGTGACCCCCTGGGAAGTCCTCGTGTTGCATCCCCCACCCACTTTTTAATTTTTTATTTTAACGGCAAACGCGCAAGTGATTTTGTCTCGGTTTGCGCGGTGAGAAGGGGTCAAGTACATTTTGCGCGCGGTACATGACGGATGCGATCATACCAGCACTAATGCACCGGATCCCATCAGAACTCCGAAGTTAAGCGTGCTTGGGCGAGAGTAGTACTAGGATGGGTGACCCCCTGGGAAGTCCTCGTGTTGCATCCCCCACCCACTTTTTAATTTTTTATTTTAACGGCAAACGCGCAAGTGATTTTGTCTCGGTTTGCGCGGTGAGAAGGGGTCAAGTACATTTTGCGCGCGGTACATGACGGATGCGATCATACCAGCACTAATGCACCGGATCCCATCAGAACTCCGAAGTTAAGCGTGCTTGGGCGAGAGTAGTACTAGGATGGGTGACCCCCTGGGAAGTCCTCGTGTTGCATCCCCCACCCACTTTTTAATTTTTTATTTTAACGGCAAACGCGCAAGTGATTTTGTCTCGGTTTGCGCGGTGAGAAGGGGTCAAGTACATTTTGCGCGCGGTACATGACGGATGCGATCATACCAGCACTAATGCACCGGATCCCATCAGAACTCCGAAGTTAAGCGTGCTTGGGCGAGAGTAGTACTAGGATGGGTGACCCCCTGGGAAGTCCTCGTGTTGCATCCCCCACCCACTTTTTAATTTTTTATTTTAACGGCAAACGCGCAAGTGATTTTGTCTCGGTTTGCGCGGTGAGAAGGGGTCAAGTACATTTTGCGCGCGGTACATGACGGATGCGATCATACCAGCACTAATGCACCGGATCCCATCAGAACTCCGAAGTTAAGCGTGCTTGGGCGAGAGTAGTACTAGGATGGGTGACCCCCTGGGAAGTCCTCGTGTTGCATCCCCCACCCACTTTTTAATTTTTTATTTTAACGGCAAACGCGCAAGTGATTTTGTCTCGGTTTGCGCGGTGAGAAGGGGTCAAGTACATTTTGCGCGCGGTACATGACGGATGCGATCATACCAGCACTAATGCACCGGATCCCATCAGAACTCCGAAGTTAAGCGTGCTTGGGCGAGAGTAGTACTAGGATGGGTGACCCCCTGGGAAGTCCTCGTGTTGCATCCCCCACCCACTTTTTAATTTTTTATTTTAACGGCAAACGCGCAAGTGATTTTGTCTCGGTTTGCGCGGTGAGAAGGGGTCAAGTACATTTTGCGCGCGGTACATGACGGATGCGATCATACCAGCACTAATGCACCGGATCCCATCAGAACTCCGAAGTTAAGCGTGCTTGGGCGAGAGTAGTACTAGGATGGGTGACCCCCTGGGAAGTCCTCGTGTTGCATCCCCCACCCACTTTTTAATTTTTTATTTTAACGGCAAACGCGCAAGTGATTTTGTCTCGGTTTGCGCGGTGAGAAGGGGTCAAGTACATTTTGCGCGCGGTACATGACGGATGCGATCATACCAGCACTAATGCACCGGATCCCATCAGAACTCCGAAGTTAAGCGTGCTTGGGCGAGAGTAGTACTAGGATGGGTGACCCCCTGGGAAGTCCTCGTGTTGCATCCCCCACCCACTTTTTAATTTTTTATTTTAACGGCAAACGCGCAAGTGATTTTGTCTCGGTTTGCGCGGTGAGAAGGGGTCAAGTACATTTTGCGCGCGGTACATGACGGATGCGATCATACCAGCACTAATGCACCGGATCCCATCAGAACTCCGAAGTTAAGCGTGCTTGGGCGAGAGTAGTACTAGGATGGGTGACCCCCTGGGAAGTCCTCGTGTTGCATCCCCCACCCACTTTTTAATTTTTTATTTTAACGGCAAACGCGCAAGTGATTTTGTCTCGGTTTGCGCGGTGAGAAGGGGTCAAGTACATTTTGCGCGCGGTACATGACGGATGCGATCATACCAGCACTAATGCACCGGATCCCATCAGAACTCCGAAGTTAAGCGTGCTTGGGCGAGAGTAGTACTAGGATGGGTGACCCCCTGGGAAGTCCTCGTGTTGCATCCCCCACCCACTTTTTAATTTTTTATTTTAACGGCAAACGCGCAAGTGATTTTGTCTCGGTTTGCGCGGTGAGAAGGGGTCAAGTACATTTTGCGCGCGGTACATGACGGATGCGATCATACCAGCACTAATGCACCGGATCCCATCAGAACTCCGAAGTTAAGCGTGCTTGGGCGAGAGTAGTACTAGGATGGGTGACCCCCTGGGAAGTCCTCGTGTTGCATCCCCCACCCACTTTTTAATTTTTTATTTTAACGGCAAACGCGCAAGTGATTTTGTCTCGGTTTGCGCGGTGAGAAGGGGTCAAGTACATTTTGCGCGCGGTACATGACGGATGCGATCATACCAGCACTAATGCACCGGATCCCATCAGAACTCCGAAGTTAAGCGTGCTTGGGCGAGAGTAGTACTAGGATGGGTGACCCCCTGGGAAGTCCTCGTGTTGCATCCCCCACCCACTTTTTAATTTTTTATTTTAACGGCAAACGCGCAAGTGATTTTGTCTCGGTTTGCGCGGTGAGAAGGGGTCAAGTACATTTTGCGCGCGGTACATGACGGATGCGATCATACCAGCACTAATGCACCGGATCCCATCAGAACTCCGAAGTTAAGCGTGCTTGGGCGAGAGTAGTACTAGGATGGGTGACCCCCTGGGAAGTCCTCGTGTTGCATCCCCCACCCACTTTTTAATTTTTTATTTTAACGGCAAACGCGCAAGTGATTTTGTCTCGGTTTGCGCGGTGAGAAGGGGTCAAGTACATTTTGCGCGCGGTACATGACGGATGCGATCATACCAGCACTAATGCACCGGATCCCATCAGAACTCCGAAGTTAAGCGTGCTTGGGCGAGAGTAGTACTAGGATGGGTGACCCCCTGGGAAGTCCTCGTGTTGCATCCCCCACCCACTTTTTAATTTTTTATTTTAACGGCAAACGCGCAAGTGATTTTGTCTCGGTTTGCGCGGTGAGAAGGGGTCAAGTACATTTTGCGCGCGGTACATGACGGATGCGATCATACCAGCACTAATGCACCGGATCCCATCAGAACTCCGAAGTTAAGCGTGCTTGGGCGAGAGTAGTACTAGGATGGGTGACCCCCTGGGAAGTCCTCGTGTTGCATCCCCCACCCACTTTTTAATTTTTTATTTTAACGGCAAACGCGCAAGTGATTTTGTCTCGGTTTGCGCGGTGAGAAGGGGTCAAGTACATTTTGCGCGCGGTACATGACGGATGCGATCATACCAGCACTAATGCACCGGATCCCATCAGAACTCCGAAGTTAAGCGTGCTTGGGCGAGAGTAGTACTAGGATGGGTGACCCCCTGGGAAGTCCTCGTGTTGCATCCCCCACCCACTTTTTAATTTTTTATTTTAACGGCAAACGCGCAAGTGATTTTGTCTCGGTTTGCGCGGTGAGAAGGGGTCAAGTACATTTTGCGCGCGGTACATGACGGATGCGATCATACCAGCACTAATGCACCGGATCCCATCAGAACTCCGAAGTTAAGCGTGCTTGGGCGAGAGTAGTACTAGGATGGGTGACCCCCTGGGAAGTCCTCGTGTTGCATCCCCCACCCACTTTTTAATTTTTTATTTTAACGGCAAACGCGCAAGTGATTTTGTCTCGGTTTGCGCGGTGAGAAGGGGTCAAGTACATTTTGCGCGCGGTACATGACGGATGCGATCATACCAGCACTAATGCACCGGATCCCATCAGAACTCCGAAGTTAAGCGTGCTTGGGCGAGAGTAGTACTAGGATGGGTGACCCCCTGGGAAGTCCTCGTGTTGCATCCCCCACCCACTTTTTAATTTTTTATTTTAACGGCAAACGCGCAAGTGATTTTGTCTCGGTTTGCGCGGTGAGAAGGGGTCAAGTACATTTTGCGCGCGGTACATGACGGATGCGATCATACCAGCACTAATGCACCGGATCCCATCAGAACTCCGAAGTTAAGCGTGCTTGGGCGAGAGTAGTACTAGGATGGGTGACCCCCTGGGAAGTCCTCGTGTTGCATCCCCCACCCACTTTTTAATTTTTTATTTTAACGGCAAACGCGCAAGTGATTTTGTCTCGGTTTGCGCGGTGAGAAGGGGTCAAGTACATTTTGCGCGCGGTACATGACGGATGCGATCATACCAGCACTAATGCACCGGATCCCATCAGAACTCCGAAGTTAAGCGTGCTTGGGCGAGAGTAGTACTAGGATGGGTGACCCCCTGGGAAGTCCTCGTGTTGCATCCCCCACCCACTTTTTAATTTTTTATTTTAACGGCAAACGCGCAAGTGATTTTGTCTCGGTTTGCGCGGTGAGAAGGGGTCAAGTACATTTTGCGCGCGGTACATGACGGATGCGATCATACCAGCACTAATGCACCGGATCCCATCAGAACTCCGAAGTTAAGCGTGCTTGGGCGAGAGTAGTACTAGGATGGGTGACCCCCTGGGAAGTCCTCGTGTTGCATCCCCCACCCACTTTTTAATTTTTTATTTTAACGGCAAACGCGCAAGTGATTTTGTCTCGGTTTGCGCGGTGAGAAGGGGTCAAGTACATTTTGCGCGCGGTACATGACGGATGCGATCATACCAGCACTAATGCACCGGATCCCATCAGAACTCCGAAGTTAAGCGTGCTTGGGCGAGAGTAGTACTAGGATGGGTGACCCCCTGGGAAGTCCTCGTGTTGCATCCCCCACCCACTTTTTAATTTTTTATTTTAACGGCAAACGCGCAAGTGATTTTGTCTCGGTTTGCGCGGTGAGAAGGGGTCAAGTACATTTTGCGCGCGGTACATGACGGATGCGATCATACCAGCACTAATGCACCGGATCCCATCAGAACTCCGAAGTTAAGCGTGCTTGGGCGAGAGTAGTACTAGGATGGGTGACCCCCTGGGAAGTCCTCGTGTTGCATCCCCCACCCACTTTTTAATTTTTTATTTTAACGGCAAACGCGCAAGTGATTTTGTCTCGGTTTGCGCGGTGAGAAGGGGTCAAGTACATTTTGCGCGCGGTACATGACGGATGCGATCATACCAGCACTAATGCACCGGATCCCATCAGAACTCCGAAGTTAAGCGTGCTTGGGCGAGAGTAGTACTAGGATGGGTGACCCCCTGGGAAGTCCTCGTGTTGCATCCCCCACCCACTTTTTAATTTTTTATTTTAACGGCAAACGCGCAAGTGATTTTGTCTCGGTTTGCGCGGTGAGAAGGGGTCAAGTACATTTTGCGCGCGGTACATGACGGATGCGATCATACCAGCACTAATGCACCGGATCCCATCAGAACTCCGAAGTTAAGCGTGCTTGGGCGAGAGTAGTACTAGGATGGGTGACCCCCTGGGAAGTCCTCGTGTTGCATCCCCCACCCACTTTTTAATTTTTTATTTTAACGGCAAACGCGCAAGTGATTTTGTCTCGGTTTGCGCGGTGAGAAGGGGTCAAGTACATTTTGCGCGCGGTACATGACGGATGCGATCATACCAGCACTAATGCACCGGATCCCATCAGAACTCCGAAGTTAAGCGTGCTTGGGCGAGAGTAGTACTAGGATGGGTGACCCCCTGGGAAGTCCTCGTGTTGCATCCCCCACCCACTTTTTAATTTTTTATTTTAACGGCAAACGCGCAAGTGATTTTGTCTCGGTTTGCGCGGTGAGAAGGGGTCAAGTACATTTTGCGCGCGGTACATGACGGATGCGATCATACCAGCACTAATGCACCGGATCCCATCAGAACTCCGAAGTTAAGCGTGCTTGGGCGAGAGTAGTACTAGGATGGGTGACCCCCTGGGAAGTCCTCGTGTTGCATCCCCCACCCACTTTTTAATTTTTTATTTAACGGCAAACGCGCAAGTGATTTTGTCTCGGTTTGCGCGGTGAGAAGGGGTCAAGTACATTTTGCGCGCGGTACATGACGGATGCGATCATACCAGCACTAATGCACCGGATCCCATCAGAACTCCGAAGTTAAGCGTGCTTGGGCGAGAGTAGTACTAGGATGGGTGACCCCCTGGGAAGTCCTCGTGTTGCATCCCCCACCCACTTTTTAATTTTTTATTTTAACGGCAAACGCGCAAGTGATTTTGTCTCGGTTTGCGCGGTGAGAAGGGGTCAAGTACATTTTGCGCGCGGTACATGACGGATGCGATCATACCAGCACTAATGCACCGGATCCCATCAGAACTCCGAAGTTAAGCGTGCTTGGGCGAGAGTAGTACTAGGATGGGTGACCCCCTGGGAAGTCCTCGTGTTGCATCCCCCACCCACTTTTTAATTTTTTATTTTAACGGCAAACGCGCAAGTGATTTTGTCTCGGTTTGCGCGGTGAGAAGGGGTCAAGTACATTTTGCGCGCGGTACATGACGGATGCGATCATACCAGCACTAATGCACCGGATCCCATCAGAACTCCGAAGTTAAGCGTGCTTGGGCGAGAGTAGTACTAGGATGGGTGACCCCCTGGGAAGTCCTCGTGTTGCATCCCCCACCCACTTTTTAATTTTTTATTTTAACGGCAAACGCGCAAGTGATTTTGTCTCGGTTTGCGCGGTGAGAAGGGGTCAAGTACATTTTGCGCGCGGTACATGACGGATGCGATCATACCAGCACTAATGCACCGGATCCCATCAGAACTCCGAAGTTAAGCGTGCTTGGGCGAGAGTAGTACTAGGATGGGTGACCCCCTGGGAAGTCCTCGTGTTGCATCCCCCACCCACTTTTTAATTTTTTATTTTAACGGCAAACGCGCAAGTGATTTTGTCTCGGTTTGCGCGGTGAGAAGGGGTCAAGTACATTTTGCGCGCGGTACATGACGGATGCGATCATACCAGCACTAATGCACCGGATCCCATCAGAACTCCGAAGTTAAGCGTGCTTGGGCGAGAGTAGTACTAGGATGGGTGACCCCCTGGGAAGTCCTCGTGTTGCATCCCCCACCCACTTTTTAATTTTTTATTTTAACGGCAAACGCGCAAGTGATTTTGTCTCGGTTTGCGCGGTGAGAAGGGGTCAAGTACATTTTGCGCGCGGTACATGACGGATGCGATCATACCAGCACTAATGCACCGGATCCCATCAGAACTCCGAAGTTAAGCGTGCTTGGGCGAGAGTAGTACTAGGATGGGTGACCCCCTGGGAAGTCCTCGTGTTGCATCCCCCACCCACTTTTTAATTTTTTATTTTAACGGCAAACGCGCAAGTGATTTTGTCTCGGTTTGCGCGGTGAGAAGGGGTCAAGTACATTTTGCGCGCGGTACATGACGGATGCGATCATACCAGCACTAATGCACCGGATCCCATCAGAACTCCGAAGTTAAGCGTGCTTGGGCGAGAGTAGTACTAGGATGGGTGACCCCCTGGGAAGTCCTCGTGTTGCATCCCCCACCCACTTTTTAATTTTTTATTTTAACGGCAAACGCGCAAGTGATTTTGTCTCGGTTTGCGCGGTGAGAAGGGGTCAAGTACATTTTGCGCGCGGTACATGACGGATGCGATCATACCAGCACTAATGCACCGGATCCCATCAGAACTCCGAAGTTAAGCGTGCTTGGGCGAGAGTAGTACTAGGATGGGTGACCCCCTGGGAAGTCCTCGTGTTGCATCCCCCACCCACTTTTTAATTTTTTATTTTAACGGCAAACGCGCAAGTGATTTTGTCTCGGTTTGCGCGGTGAGAAGGGGTCAAGTACATTTTGCGCGCGGTACATGACGGATGCGATCATACCAGCACTAATGCACCGGATCCCATCAGAACTCCGAAGTTAAGCGTGCTTGGGCGAGAGTAGTACTAGGATGGGTGACCCCCTGGGAAGTCCTCGTGTTGCATCCCCCACCCACTTTTTAATTTTTTATTTAACGGCAAACGCGCAAGTGATTTTGTCTCGGTTTGCGCGGTGAGAAGGGGTCAAGTACATTTTGCGCGCGGGTACATGACGGATGCGATCATACCAGCACTAATGCACCGGATCCATCAGAACTCCGAAGTAAGCGTGCTTGGGCAGAGAGTAGTACTAGGATGGGTGACCCCCCTGGGAAGTCCTCGTGTTGCATCCCCCACCCAATTTTAATTCTTTATTTGAACGAACGGCAAACGCCGCAAGTGTTCTTTTCTCGGTTTGCGCGGTGAGAAGGGGTCAAGTACATTTTGCGCGCAGTACATGACGGATGCGATCATACCAGCACTAATGCACCGGATCCCATCAGAACTCCGAAGTTAAGCGTGCTTGGGCGAGAGTAGTACTAGGATGGGTGACCCC
>NW_017618690.1:2500-5000 GCF_001879475.1 Ipomoea nil | reverse complement strand
TGTGCGGAACGAGTGTGCCTAAGTATCGGACTTGTGCGGAACGAGCGTGCCTAAGTTGCGGACTTGTGCGGAACGAGCGTGCCTAAGTTGCGGACTTGTGCGGAACGAGCGTGCCTACGTTGCGGGCATATGCGGAACGAGTGTGCCTACGTTGCGGGCATATGCGGAACGAGTGTGCCTAAGTTGCGGACTCATGCGGAACGAGTGCGCCTAAGTTGCGGACAGTTGCGGAACGAGTGTGCCTAAGTAGCGGACAGTTGCGGAACGAGTGTGCCGAAGTTGCGGACTTGTGCGGAACGAGTGTGCCGAAGTAGCGTGCCTACGTTGCGGACTCATGCGGAACGAGTGTGCCTACGTTGCGGGCATATGCGGAACGAGTGTGCCTAAGTTGCGGACTCATGCGGAACGAGTGTGCCTAAGTGCCGGACTTGTGCGGAACGAGTGTGCCTACGTTGCGGGCTCATGCGGAACGAGTGTGCCCAAGTTGCGGACTTATGGGGTACGAGCGTGCCTAAGTTGCGGACTCATGCGGAACGAGTGTGCCTAAGTGCCGGACTTGTGCGGAACGAGTGTGCCTACGTTGCGGGCTCATGCGGAACGAGTGTGCCCAAGTTGCGGACTTATGGGGTACGAGGGTGCCTAAGTTGCGGACTTATGCGGAACGAGGGTGCCTAAGTTGCGGGCTTATGCGCAACGTTGGTGCCTAAGTTGCGGACTCATGCGGTACGAGGGTGCCGAGGTTGCGGAATTATGCGGTACGAGGGTGCCGAGGTTGCGGACTTATGCGGAACGAGGGTGCCGAGGTTGCGGAATTATGCGGTACGAGGGTGCCCAAGTTGCGGAAAGTTGCGGTACGAGGGTGCCCAAGTTGCGGAAAGTTGCGGTACGAGAGTGCCCAAGTTGCGGAAAGTTGCGGTACGAGAGTGCCCAAGTTGCGGAAAGTTGCGGTACGAGGGTGCCCAAGTTGCGGACTTATGCGGAACGAGGGTGCCGAGGTTGCGGACTTATGCGGTACAAGGGTGCCGAGGTTGCGGACTTATGCGGTACGAGGGTGCCGAGGTTGCGGACTTATGCGGTACGAGGGTGCCGAGGTTGCGGACTTATGCGGTACGAGGGTGCCGAGGTTGCGGACTTATGCGGTACGAGGGTGCCGAGGTTGCGGAAAGTTGCGGTACGGGTGTGCCGAGGTTGCGGAAAGTTGCGGTACGGGTGTGCCGAGGTTGCGGAAAGTTGCGGTACGGGTGGGCCGAGGTTGCGGAAAGTTGCGGTACGGGGGTGCCGAGGTTGCGGAAAGTTGCGGTACGGGGGTGCCGAGGTTGCGGAAAGTTGCGGTACGGGTGGGCCGACGTTGCGGAAAATTGCGGTACGGGTGGGCCGACGTTGCGGAAAATTGCGGTACGGGGGTGCCGAGGTTGCGGAAAGTTGCGGTACGGGTGGGCCGAGGTTGCGGAAAGTTGCGGTACGGGTGGGCCGAGGTTGCGGAAAATTGCGGTACGGGGGTGCCGAGGTTGCGGAAAGTTGCGGTACGAGGGTGCCCAAGTTGCGGACTTATGCGGTACGAGAGTGCCCAAGTTGCGGAAAATTGCGGTACGGGGGTGCCGAGGTTGCGGACTTATGCGGAACGGGTGTGCCGAGGTTGCGGAAAGTTGCGGTACGGGTGTGCTGAGGTTGCGGAAAGTTGCGGTACGAGGGTGCCGAGGTTGCGGAAAGTTGCGGTACGAGGGTGCCGAGGTTGCGGAAAGTTGCGGTACGAGGGTGCCCAAGTTGCGGACTTATGCGGAACGGGGGTGCCGAGGTTGCGGACTTATGCGGAACGAGGGTGCCGAGGTTGCGGACTTATGCGGAACGAGGGCGCCCAAATTGCGCACAGTTGCGGACGGATGCGGAAAATATCACGCAACAGAGGTTTACCCGCCTGCCACCCCAGTACTTTTACGACGGTTCTGTGTTATGCCTTGGCCTATGTCGTTTTACGTCGTTCTCGTGCCAAAATGGCATATACATTTGTTTTAGAGCTTATTGTACTATTTAATTAGTGAGGCAAACGATATGCCATATATTCCTCTCACATTCCCAACAATCCCAAGTACTTGGCTAAGTCAGACAAGGAACTTTGCGGACAGCTGGGCATAAATTTGGACATCGTCGTTTTCAATGAAATAATCATCCAAACGCTTTGAAATTTACCAAGCATTGTTAAAATGCTCTAAACTAAAGGACCATGCAATAACATTTGAAAAAAAATGCACGGAACCACCCGAAATGACCGTGTGATTTACGGGACAAACCGTGTCTACTGCTGTCACTGGGGTTTTTTTTTTTTTAACTACTATAGGGGGGGTATGGTAGTTGAGGTGCCGGTCGACTTTTTTCGGAACGTGTTGGGACGGGCCCCCCTCGTCCCGTAGGCCTCGTACGAGTGTTCCCGCCGCTCGTACGTATTATTGGGGACCGGCATAGACCCATCGGAGTCGCAAGGCGGGGCGGCGCACCGGACGGA
>NW_017618689.1:0-19490 GCF_001879475.1 Ipomoea nil | reverse complement strand
CAACAACAGAGAGAGAGATTTTAGATTTTAAATATTTAATTTTCGAAATTTTTGAATTTAAATTTGAATAGTAACTATACATTGGTGCAATACTTGGTTACAAAATAAGCTTTATATAATTCGTATATAAATATAAATTATTAACACAGTTATATCAATTACAAATGATCAATTTGTTAAATTATACAAATTGTAAAATTGTTACAAATAATTGGCAAAAATGGCACCACATCCGTAAATGATTTGTAACAGTCCGTATGATTATATTTCGAATATATAAAGGAAAAGTGTGATTACATTATGAAAATATAACAGAATATTACAAATTAGTACTAAATTAGGTAAATACCATTACATAAAAACTATTATTGAGAAGTGAAAAATGCCATTACATAAAAACTACGAAATGAAGAATAGTACAAAATGAATAATGAAAAATGCCATGAATAATAGTTTCCAATTGCGTGTAATGTTAGCATAATAATAATAATAATAATAATAATAATAATAATAATATAATAATAATAATAATAATATAACATCAAAATACAAACAATTGATTTGATTAAAAACAAAGTGCGAGTAAAAATAATAACAAATAACATAACAAAGGCATGAGTTTAATAGATTAAATTGTTGACACATTCCTCATTATTCATCTCTAAGTGGACTCCTCATTATTTGAATCCGCTTCTTTAGAATCCAAAATTCCAATTGGATCATATGATTTATCCTCTCCAGCTTGAGGGGAGTGTTGAAGGCAAATTATTGTGTGGACCATAACAAAAAGTACATTTTTAATATACTAAATGTATTATTTATGTACTGAATGTACATTATATATATAATGTACACTCAGTACACAAATATGTACATCCTGAATACAATGTACATTTTTAATATACTAAAAATACATTATTTTTGTATTGAATATATATTATTTCATAATATACAAAATATGGTCTACACAACTTGTGTGGACCATAGTTCACGCAATAATAATGGAGTGTTGAAACCCTAGGCCTTTTTAAAAATAGGCCCATTAGGTTATAGTTTATTCCTAGTTAGGTATTCTTGGTCCTCTTATTCTACTACATATACATCATTCAACAACCCTGCTAGGAACGGACTACATATACACGCTTGTTGTTGGAAATGTTTGAAGGTTTAGTTTGGCAGTTGCTATTAGGTTACCTTGGCCAATACATTCGGGACATTCAAACGGAGCAGCTCAAGATTACTCTGTGGAATGGTAACTTGCTGATTATTTGAGAAAAGCACTCTTTTCCACTCCGGTTTACAAGTAATAGTAACAAAATTGACGAAGGGGAATTTTTTATTTTCTTTTCTTTAATGTGATTGCATTTGGGCATTTTCATTTCTTTGTGCTGGGGTTTGAGCTTCTAATGAAAGTTTAGGGGTAAATATTTTGATGGTTGGCAATACATAACAAAGGATAAAGCTAATACTTTTTTCTCTCTTTTAACTTTTTAATTCATGTTATATTTGTGGCATATCTGTATAATGATCATTTATAGCTACTTACAATAATCTGAATTTTAGATAAAATTTACATTAACAATCATCTTACTATCGCAGAAGAGTATTATTGGAAAATGTTAAGCTGATTCTTGAAGCTTTTGATTACCTTCAGTTCCCATTTGCTTTAAAGCAAGGTAAATTCTCTGTACTTTTTCCATGTATTCTGCTAATTATTCTAGTACAAGCATTTTAGAATGCTTTAAAAACACCATTTAGTTATTACTTGCCATAAATTCCATTTATAGTCTTATAGCTTGCAGCTATTGCTGTATCTGAGCTTAAATTATGCTTATGGAATTTTGTTCTCCCCAATTTGCTAAATTTACCTTAGCTTGCAACTGTTTGCTGTATGGTATTGTGGGAATTTAAAAGAACAACACTATGAAAGTTATAAGCTGCATTATTTTTTGGGAGAGGGTGGGTGGAAGCATAGATATTTTGATATGTGTGCTAAAGGTCGAAAGTCAAGTTTGTCAGCACTTGATACTTTGATGCCATTACAAGCCAACTAAAATAGTGTGACCTTTGGCTTTGTTATATTCATCTAAAACCCAAACCTGCTAAGTGAGTTATCACAGATAAATACTTGTGCAATATCCTCCAATTTAATAAAGAAATTATAAAGGGGATGAGGGGTCTAAAACTTATTGTGAAGGCAGTTCCTTTGCCGTTTATGATCTAGGATTTATGGTTCATGATTATGAGTTCAGAGTACTAAAGCGTCTAAACTTCATTTATGTTTATAGGTCATGTTGGCAAGTTGAGTATTAGGATTCCATGGAAAAAGCTTGGCTGGGATCTTGTTATAATCATCTTAGAGGATGTATTGATCTGTGCCTCCCAAGGAGATGAAAAAGAGGTATTAATTAATATAAACCACTATTTATGCTTGTTTTCCCTTTTAAACAGCTTTATTATAGTAGCTATTAATTAATAGGCCCGATTTTTATACATGATCCTAATTAAATGCTACCTAAGAATGATACAGAACTATAGTTATTTAGTAGAAAAAAAAAGTTTCAATAAGTAAAGCGGAGTTCCCTAGTTAATGGTATGCATTCAACAGAAAGAAAGGAAAAGATACAATGCTGAAATGCAGTAGCGGAAGAAAAATAAGCTGAAATGACAGAACCAACTTCCAATAGGATTCAAATAATATATAATCTGACTTTTAACCAGAAAGGTCTAGTTTAAAGGAAGTGTTTGAAACATTAAATGCATGACAATAGGAAAGAAAATTAGATTTAAATGAAATGCAGATATAGCTCTAGCTGCCAAAACTGTAGGACTCTTAGACTTCCCGCTTACTACATCAGCCCTCAAGTTTGCTGGTTATGGTGTTTATGTTGCTGTGCGTTCTTTTATGGTTGTTTCCTTACATCAGCCCTCAAGTTTGCTAGTTCTTGGTATTTATGCTGCTGTGCGTTCTTTTATGGTTGTTTCCTTTATATGAATTTTAATTGATGAACACTGCTTTGATTTATTCATTTATTTTTTCCAGGCAGTGACTGTATTTGCTATGAAGTTTTCAAGCTTGACAATTATGAAGCAACATTTTCCTGGGTATTATTCTATTTTTTGACGCACTAATTAGCTAAGTGCTCTCTGTAGTGGATAAATATAAAATAATAAATGTTTAGGCACAGCACAACAATTGCTAAGGCACAGAGAAACCAAAACTCTTAACTAGATTGTTAGAGATTGGTACTGTTGGAATTGAGGGATTGATAGGTCTGGCGGGTGGAGAATAACCACCACCCGCCAGTTAGGCGGAAGCAAAATATGTGAGAACCAAAGAACAAGAGAAGCAAAATATGTGAGAACCAAAGAACAAGAGAAGATAGAGAATATATTATAATGAAAGATTACAATAGATTGGCTCTCTGTATATATGTTCTATACTTCAATGGACCTCTATATATACTAAACTAGATACTAAATTAGTCTAGGAAACTACTAATAAGAATAGGAAAGTAAGACAACTTTCATAATATTCAGCACTCCCCCTCAAGCTGGAACATCTGGAAGTTCCAAGCTTGGATTAAAACAAGCACTCTACCTCACTCAAAATTACAAATGAAAATTAAATGCAATTAGAGGATAACAATGCGAGATGGCTTCGGAGGGACAATGCAACCCTTGGGAATGAACACTTCAGGGGCAAAGCTTGTCACGAACATCCTTGGGAATGGGGGCACCAAGGGAAAACACGAACACCGTCATAGCAACATAAGCACTCTAGGATGGATGACTTCAAAAGAGATTGCGCTATGTCTGACCCTTCCTTGGGAATGAAGACGAAGGCACCAAGAACGGAGCTGAACACAATCCTTGGGAATAAAGACGAAGACACCAAGGACGAAGCTAAACACGATCTTGGGAATGAACACACCGAGGACGGAATTGAACATGAACCTCAGGAATGAAGATGAGCACACCAAGGATAGATTTAAATATGAACAACCTCCCTATAACACAAGAGAGCGGTAGAGGCAAAAAGGAAGCAAAGAATAGCAAAGGACGCAGTAGAGCCCATAGTAGATAAAATACCAAATGATAGTAAAGGATAGCACACCGATTGTAGATAGTCACACTCCCCTTACTTGAAACATGGGAAATAATCTAAGGTCTTTATAGTAGTGCTGAAACTGAACATCCATGGGATAAGGCATACCGGAGATAAAGAAACAAACACGGTTATACCAAAACACAAACACCATGGGAAAAGTTCGGCAACAAACCCAAAGAAGCCTTCAAATTTCACCAACAAGTCGAAAGAAGGGAAAAATAACAATCTGAAAAATTTCACCGAAAAATCTTGCCAGAGGTAGCGCGTGAGGATGACGGTGGGGGAGGAAAGCGATTAAATTTTCCAGATAAGGTCGCAAGAGGGAGAGGAATCCATTGGTGTATGAGGTGAGATCACAAAATCACTGGAGAAGAGGAGATCTGACCGGAAAAACTAAAGCAGTCCGTCGGCGATGGTGGCGCGTGACAGCGCGTGCGGCGGCGGATGGTGACGAGATTCCAGGCGTAGGCTCGCGACGATGATCCGAGAGGTCCTGTGGTGAAAGATTTGGAGAACAACCACAAGATACGTCGGAACAGGAGAAAACAGTCACTGGTTCGCCGGAAAATAAGTGTTGCCGGAAATATTGGAAGAAAAATAGCCTAGGAATGTAGGCTCTGATACCATGTTGAAATTGAGGGATTGATAGGTCTGGCGGGTGGAGAATAACCACCACCCGCCAGTTAGGCGGAAACAAAATATGTGAGAACCAAAGAACAAGAGAAGTTAGAGAATATATTATAATGAAAGATTACAATAGATTGTCTCTCTGTATATATGTTCTATACTTCAATGGACCTCTATATATACTAAACTAGATACTAAATTAGTTTAGGAAACTACTAATAAGAATAGGAAAGTAAGACAACTTTCCTAATATTCAACAGGTACGCAGCGAAAATAAATAAAGATAAGTGTGTGTGAGATTGTGTCAAGTATATCCCGTGAGAAGCAAATAAAGAGCAGTAAGTAAAGAAAGCAGTAAAGTACACAAGACAATTATAGTGGTTCGGAGGTGGTGTAATCCCCATACTCCACTTGCTCTTATCTCCAAGAGCAATTCACTATATCCACCACTTCTTGGTTCCAAGATACAATGAATTCCGTGATCTAGTGCTTTGATCACCAAGCTCGCACTAATCACGCCCAGTGACACCACACTGCTGCTTCGGGTTTCACGTCGCCGTGCTACTTTCCCAGGATTTCACGACTCTGTGTTACTTCCCCCCCCCCCCCCCCCCCCCCCCCGTCTTCTACGCTCCGGTAGAAACACTCTTCCGTGATCTAGTGCTTTGATCACAAAGCCCGCACTAATCACACTCAGTGTCTCCGACACTGCTGCTTCGGATCTCACAGCTCCGTGTGACAATCCAGGATCTCACATCTCCGTGTGACAATCCAGGATTTCACAGCTCCGTGCTACTTTCCTCCCTTCCTACACTCCTGTAGGAATATCACTTGTTCAAAGACAAGTTTTCTTCTTGCTTCCAACTTCTGAGACTCTGTAGATGATCATCAATATGATGCAGGTCTCTTGGTGATGAAGATTAAACACTCTTGAATGATTTCTCGAGTGTTTTTCTCTCTTTGAAAAGTATCAAGTATAACACTTGATTTTTTATGCTCTGTTTAGCCCTGTTTTTAGAACTCTCTGAATATTTCTCTTTAAGCTCTCTAAGTTCTTTTTCTTTTCTCACTTGAAGATTTCTTTTCGTATGCTCAGTACCAATTTAAACTCTTGCTCTTTGAGTTCTTTGCTCTCTTATGCTCTATTTCGTATTTCTTGCTCTTTGTTCGTGAGTTCCCCACTTCCTCATCTTCAAGTCTTCATATCTTCATCCTTATATAGCTGGTAACGAGAATCTGCCCGTTGGAAAGAGACGATCTCATTTTTGAATTTTTATATCTTTTGTCAGATATCTTATCTTATCTTCTGGCAAAGTGTCAGAAAAGATAATCTAGCCGTTTGTAGAGCTCATGCAAATGAGTTCAAAGATAATCTAGCCATTTGTAGAGCTCATGCAAATGAGTTCCCAAACTTCATCTGATATTCCTCTGGTGTTCTCACGTTTCTTGGAAATATCTGGGTCTCAGTTTTATGTAGAACGGCTTTGGTTCTTGGGATTTAAAGAAAGTATTTTTCTTTCTGAGAATTTCTTCACTGTAAGTTTTCTTCTTCTTCTTTCTCCCGTCTGGGTGTGGGTTTTCTTTGAATTTCTCTTTTGTATTCTTGATCGAACTCCCTCCCTGTCATCGTATCTTGTGTAAGAATCGTTTTCAGGCTTCTTATCGCTTGCCCATCAGTGGCAGTTTTGTCTCCCGTCCCTACCGATAGTAACTGATCAACTTACTGTTGGAGTTCAAGAGCATATCTTTTTCCATTATTAGTAGATTTCTATCTCGAAGTGGACAAAGGCATCAATATGAACTCCAAGCTCTATCGCTTGGGAATAAATGCTTCCCTAGCTGCTTGCCGTTGAAACCCGATCATTCGAAACAGCACAGACAGACCGAGGGTCTGGTGCCTATGATGTCATCGTCAAAGAACACTCGAATGGGCAAAACAAAAAAAGAAAGAAATCCTTCCATCCAGCTTTCAAGTCAAGGAAGATTCAAAAAGATTTCCTGGATCTATTTATGACATATGTACGACTGGTTCTTGGGACCCAAAACAAGACTTCTCCTGGTTTTGAATTTCATCTCAATTCAATTTGCTTCCCAATGGCTCCTAAAGCCAAACTAGAACCGAACTCCATGAGATTCGAACTTGAGCCATTTCGCATAATAAATCAAGCATCTTCCAACTCGTCCGTACGGTCTATTGGTTACATCTCCAATCATCTTTGATGTACTCCTTTCTTTCCATAGATGCTTGATCTTCAAGTCAAATTCATGCAAACTTCAAATCTTAATTTTCTTCCTCGAAAATTCTTCTGGGAATTCTTTCTGAGTAGTAGCGACGTGAAACTCATATCATTCATCTTCTTCTTCAATTTGTCATTTTCACCAGACAAATTCTTGATTTTAGGCTTTATATCTTCTTCTTTTATTTTCATACATCTTCCTCTGTTTTTCTCTTTTGCAAATTAAATAATTTCCCGATCATGGTCTAAGACTCTACTAGACCTATACAAATAAAATTGAGGGTTCTACAAATACATATTTGACATATCAAAACCATTACACTTTATTCATAACATGACTCAACAACATAGATATTTCAACACGTAAACATCACATCAAACTTATCAAGGCAACTCATGCTTACAAATAATTTCGTACTAATAAACCATACGAAAGTTATCTTCATGCTTTCAAGTTCTCATCATGTAAACTGGATATACAATACTTCAAAATGCAACTAAACCATCATACTCATAAACGAACTCGGCTAGTCATTCTCATTATGCAATTCATGCAATAATATACTCACATACAATCTCGTGCAAGACTATACTTTAATGCAATCTCGTGCAATACTATACTCAAATGCAATCTCGTGCAATACTATAAATATACTCATACACTCGTTTGTAAAATAGAATACATTTCTGTGTAGGTTTCTTAGAGTCGCAATGACTCGCTTTCTTTCTCTTGAGTCTCTTGATTCGATTTCATTCTTGTTCAAACTTTATCATATTTCTCATTTCACTTCTTGTGCGAGGCAGGTACTCCGCCGCAGCGAAGCCCTAGCGTACGGTGCAATCTCGTGTATCCGCCACATCCGTAACTACGGAACCTCTAACTCATGGGGAGGTACGTCTTCACGAATCGTGAATGAACCTAACCGGCTCGGCAATCTTGCCAGCCACATACTCAACTCACCCACAGAACCACTCTCTTGGTTCTATCTCGCTTTCTTGCTTTCTCTGTGGAATCAGGTATCGTACCTTTAGTGTGCACACCAGGATTCCAAGTCTGGCGGGAAGCCTCCAACCTCGTAACATGGGAATACACCGCGTTATATGATAAATCTCTAGGACCGCAATGTCCATAACAAATCATCCGAGAAGACATAGTCCAAACGGGTCCTCCAAAACAAGGTTTCCTCACCATAGATATATATAGATATATCGCTCATGCATTTCATAATTGTAATACTTAGCTTATGCAAAATACATGCACATACTTCTCAATTTATTCTCAAAGATAAGATAAAGATGCTCTACGTGGAATGAGATTTTCTTTGGAAAATAATACTTAGGCTCACGTTGGCCACTTATTCATTTTTGAAACATGAAATACATGGAATGCCAAATACTAAACAACATGCTTCCAATTCATATAAATAGGTCATAAAGGTTTCAAGAATACAATATCATGCTCGGTTTGCAACATGTCAAATTCTATATATTTCTAACATCAAATTATACCCCAAATCCCATTGATCAAGCAACACATTCTAATCATGCTCTTCTAGAAAATATTACTCCCTAAGTGATCATGCTTCTCTACTCAACATATAAATAATCATCAGGGCAACAAAGCAAGGCATTTTCTCATTACAGTGAACTCAAACAAACATACTACGAAGCAAAATCATCACTAAAACCTTCATAACATGCTCATTTCTAATCCAAATTCAACGAAATCAAAGTCTAAACGTGCGTCAAGACGGCCCCGAGGTACCGAGCCACAAGAGCCCGTGAAACCTGGTCCGAAATGACACGTAGTTGAGCCACAAGGGCCCGGCCACTGCACAGGTAACTTGCAACGGTCCTAGCGGCGGGGCTAGGAGAGGCCCGCCGCCTGAAGCCGATCAAAGGCGGCCTAGGGCTGTTCATGCCACAGCTCTAGCCAACGGCTCTCCTCGTGGGCCGTTGGCTAGGCCCGCCACTTCCACTGTGCACACTGTGAGGTGCACCAGTGGCTTCTTCTTCATCTGTAAAACATTTCCATACAAGATTCCACTTCCAAATCATCACTAACACATTATACCACAACAACAAGTCAACTAATAGCTCAAACACACAACAATCAAGCATTTAGACTCATTTCTAATAATATAACAGTGGCTTCACCGAGCCAAAAAGAGATTGGGAATCCATGGGTTATACCTTTGTTGTTTCCTCTTCTTGTTGGGATTCCTCCTTCTTCCCAAGCTAGACATCTCCTTCACCTCCTAGACACCTCAAACAAGCCACACAACAACTCATAAAACTAAAGTCTCAGAGATAGAAACATGAAGCTGAAGAAATGGAAGGATAGAAAAACTTACTGTGTTTTCTTGTAGAGCTTTTGTTTGGGGAAGACAAGGAAGGGAATCAATACGCAATGGCTGAAAACATCTCATTTTATAGGGTTCTAAACGCTAGGAGAATGACCAATGATTGGTGGAGTGTAACACCCCCCTCAAACACGACCCATATAAAAGGCCTTAACACCTGCAGATCATACAACAAAACTAGCACAGCGGAAGATAAAACGAAAACTGGATAGAAGAAATCCAAAAGGGGTGTTATGCCACGTATACCAAACACGGTAAACGCTACGGTGATCAATCTGCAAGTGTATACATCTATCCCAAAAGGTAACAACCTAACACTACAACGGCACACAGGCCACAAAACAAAGGTAAAGATACTAGACTACCGGCCACTAACATCGCGCTCGTCTAGACATCACCTGAAAGATACAAAGATAAACATTGGGACGACGCCCGGTCAGCGATAATGCTGGTAACCCACCAATACCTGTTAAGTATCATACATAGGTAGGGTATATACAAAAATCATTTCGAAACGGAATACATATATATAAGTGTAAAACCAAGAGTAAACACCAACTCAAGACTCAACACTCATCAATAAACACCACGGGAACACATCCCAAGACCACAACGGATAGCGACACCACAAGGATCAAGACACGACAACCGGCAACACATGCCTAGGCAACACATGCCTTTGTGACTACACACATCACAAGAGAGAACACACAACCACGGCTACACAAGCCCTCGCGACATCACCCGCCACGAGTTGATATGCCTTCCTTATGCCTTGTTCCAACCATATGGCTACCCCCAACCTTATATCTAGTTCCAACCTTTACCTCCATGACCCCTGTACATACAGTCCAACCTTATTCCCCCGGGAACCGTCGTTCCCCCTCCAACAGTCCTCCAACAAAGCCACCGATTCATAGTACACGAGGTACCGTACACGCACATGGCACACATGCCCGGATAACACCTGTTATCCCACAAAAACGTGAACCTTACACAAAGGCCACAGCTCCATAATCACGCCACGGCCACCACGAGGACCGCTGTAATACCTTGGTGACTAGTGTCCCATACCACTAATCGTGCAATCCAGGTAAAGCCACACACGCACCACAACTCAACAAGAGTCAAACAACGGATCACAACGAAGGTATGAAACATACTCAATCAAGGAACGGGTCACAGCCCAACAACATCAACGATTAATAACACAAGTTATCATCAACCAAACGGGAAGTTACAAACCACACACACGCTAGCATTAAGACAATAAACTAGCATGCTTAACAACGGAGAAACTCAAGATAGTTCCGAGGAACACACAAGACAGCTCTCGGTCCAACGAAACACAATGTTGAACACTTAGCACGATTCAAGACAACAAAGTCCTACATGGATACCTACCATATAGTTCTAGACATACGAAACATCAAGAAGACGCTCAAATAGTTCCACAAAAGAACATCGGGAAGTCAAAAGACCAAATACCGAGGCAAACGAATCACGGGGAACAAATCCCATCACAACACCAACCATGTACCCGCGGGTGGACCCACGGGTAGTGCCCCACCCGTGGTTCCGCCCGCGGGTACACACTTGTACCACAACAAATCCCTTTGGGGATTTTCTTCTCCAAACACAAATTCAAGTCCAAAACATGCCAAATCTCACCCAACACAACAAAATGACTTGAATCATGGAAAATTCCAAGCAATGGAACAAAGGAACCCTAAACACAAGCTCTAGATATGCAATATCACAAGACAAATGCATAAACCCTCACATTTCATAGCAAAACACAAGTAGAATCCAAGAAATCACATATAGGTAAGCAAAATAGGTTTTAGTAGAGCATGGGTTACCTCTTGTAGACCAAAAGACTTCACTTTACACCTCAACAAGCTCCTTACAAGGCTTACTATCCAAACCCACTTCAAGATCAAACCAAAAGATCATAAAGATCCTACTTTTAAGAAAAAGACAACTAAGATGGAACCAAAAACACAAGATGGACTTAGATCTTACCATCCTAGATGCCCAAATAGCTGAAAGGTTGAATCTTGGGAGAAAATCTTGGAATCTTGACAAGGGTCTCAACTTGGCTTGGAGAATAAGCTACACTTATTTTCTAGAGAGAAGGTAGAGCTAATTTCTAGGAATTGTAAGGAATGAAATGAAGAAGTCTTCTAGGTTAGGTTACAATACTAACTCTTTGTGAAAAGTCAAGAATACCCTTACTAACCTTTAGAAAGTGTAAGGAACAAGGGAACTCCCCTCAAAGCTCAAGGTACAACACAACTTTAAGGTTGACTAGTCAAATACTAGTCCTTGAGTATTAAAAATCAGGATTTTAGGAATTAATTCCTCAAATAAAATAGGATTAATTACTCAATTAATCCATGGATTGAATGTGGATTTTTGGGGTGTCACATGGAGGGCAAAGGAGTAATTTAGCTTGGCTTCCAAAAGATCCGACAAAGTTTTGATAAAGCTTATGGTTCACCTTGCATTATGGACCAAGGTCTAGAAAGGAATTTTAAATAGTTTGGGGTCAAAATGTATTTTTCCAAAAATGATTTCCAAACCAACACTTGGTTCAGATTTCTCCCGGTCTCACTCAGATTGGTTTCTCAGTTTAAAACTTGGTACGCGAAGTACCCGAAAATTTAGGATTTTGGAATAAAAAATAAGTTTTGGTGTTGAATTAATTTAAAATGTGTTCAAAATAATTTATTCAAACGCCAATTGATCCGAAAAATTTTTAATAGAGTGAGAATGACTATTTTGGAATTTCTTAAAATTGGATTTATAAAATTAAATTTTGGGTTGTTACAGCCGCGGACATGGCAAAGGCCACCATGTCCGAGGACTGCCTCGGCCATGGTATCGGTCGAGGATTGCCTCAGTTGGTGGCCGAGGAAGCCTCGGCCACCATGGCTGAGGGTTGCCTCAGCCACCATAGCCGAGGACTGCCTCGGCCATGGCGGAGGCCTAAGCGCAGCCTCGGCTGCCATGGCCGAGGCGACCACTTTTTTTTTTTTTTTTTTTTTTGTTTTATTTTGTTTTGTTTTTGTGTTCATAGCTCGCTTTGGCTGGTCATGGGCTCGACCAAAGGTATGCTCATCCGTCGGGTAGTGAGCGATGTCAGACGTCATACTAGGCCTTAGGGGATAACGTTTTCGTAACCATGCCATTGAGCTTATCCAAGAAAACGCCCTTCCGTCGGGTAGTTAGCAGGATCGGATCTCGTGTTGGCCCTTAGGGAATAGAGTGAGCGAGGTTTATTTTATTTTTTTAAATTTTTTTTTTTTGGAACTAGGATATGCGTCATTCAAATGAGTACGGGCCTCCTTTCTGTATTTCTAGCTTCGGGCTTGGTGGATGAATTTTTTTTTTCATTCAACAAAATTGATCAGGACGGACCATGACCAATAGTCACATCAATAATCTTATTGCTTCTTATGTGTTCTAGCGAATAACAAGCCTTTTGCGCTAAGCAGGTTCCTCATCTAACACCTTGTCTCATTCTTCCATGATCTGTTCGTACCCCCTCCCAAAAGAAATGTTAATGGCGACCGGGACTGGTATGCTCTCTTGTGCTGGGACCAGGAACGATGACGGCAATCCGTCATCCTTGAAAAAAACCTTAGAGAGAGAATCTGATTCTTGAATCTCTGATGAGTAGTGCGCTGGGGAAGGCAAGTCCTATCATTTTATAGCAACAAAAATTGACCCGATTCACATGAAATTAATACTTGGTATACATCTTTATAATTAAGATTAATTAAATAATAGAAAAAATAATAAACGGATATTACCGATTATATATATATATATATATATATATATATATATATATATATATATATTGGAATTACACATTTTCCATCTTTAATTACGTTGCTTTATTTATTTTCCATCTTTACGCAATTTTTCTTATAATAAACGGATAGTACCGATTCTATATATATTTAAATTACACATTTTCCATCTTTAATTACACAATCTTCCTTATAAATTGTGGATACAACCGATTCTATTCCATTTTCCATTTTAAGATAAATAACATTATTATTAAAAAAAGTTTCAGCGGGAAACTACATATGAGGATTTTATTTTTATTAATAGTATAGAAGTATAGATCAGATAATATCAATATGATCCAAAGTATATTAAGATATTTTAATATTATCTGTATCAAATTTTCAATGTCAACAAATGCTCCATCGAGACTTGCTTGTACACCATTTGAGAGCATATGCCACTGAGAGTATGTAGTGGAAGGAAGTCTCAACACAATAGTTAAAGATATAAGACCGTTTCAACTTGTGCCAAATAGTATCTTGAAGAATATGAGGTCATTTCAACTCGTGCCAAAGAATATCTTGAAGGATATGAGGTCGTTTCAACTCGTGTCAAGGAGCCTTGAGGGATATGAGGTTGTTTCTACTCGTACCAATGAGCCTTGAAGCATATGAGACCGTTTTAACTCGTGACAAGGAGTATTGTTTAGCTTCATCCATTTCAAATTTCATATAGGGTTTGCCCCCATATCGGTTGAAATGTATGTTCTTATGAAGAGATGAGAGGCAAAGCTGTCCCATCGGGCATGCCAATTTGTTCTACTGAAGTGCCTCCGGGATTCAAACGGCGTGGCTTTCGCGATTCAAGTGATGAGTCTTCCAGCAAAAAATGTATCTTCAAGTTGTACCTTCAACTCTTCAAGTGAGCCTCAATTCTTCAATTGTCTTTAATGCCTTCAAGTGCCTTCAAGATCTTCAAGTTGTTATTTAAAGATATCGTTGTTCGAAATACATGGGAGAGAATTTACGAAGATATCGTTGTTTGAAACTCCATCCCCCAAGTTGGATACATAAAAATTTGTCCAACGTTCTGGCATAGTTTCTATTCGATTTTGAAATGCCTGCACACGGAAGACGCGATGATAAGCATACACATACAGGTGGGAAACTCAGAAATTGGAAAGAAAACCGAGAGAGAATACATACCAACAGCGACCGGGACCTGGATGCTCTCTTGTGCTGGGACCAGGAATGATTACGGCAATCCGCCATCCTTTAAAAAACCTTCATAATTAGAAGGTAAGTTGTTTTTGAATCACTGTAAATAGAACATATAATTTTATTTTTTTTACAATTCTTGTTCTGTTATCTTTGTTCCATGGTAGTATAGAGTTTAGTAATATTTTCGCGAATAGTATTAGGAGAACAAAGTGTAAAAATTAAGAATCATAATGCAATCTATTATATATATATATAAAAGTAAAATCCTCCTTCCTAAAATTTCTCCCCAAAACTTAGGTGCATTTGTGTAATATCCAAATTTAATTAATTAAAGAAATTATATATAAGATTAATTATACAAGATTAAGGAATATTTCGTGTGCATATACAAGATTAAGTAAATTCCGTGTGAATAATATATATATTTCATAAATATATAGTGTGTGACTAATTAGTTATGGAAAGAAAGAATTTTATGGTAATTAATTGATTACTTTATAAAATTTATTTCGTGTGAAGTTTTTCATAACTAAAATTTCATTAATTACAAATTATATATTCATATCCCTGTGTATATAATTACTAGATATATATTTCATAAATATTCTGTTTGTGACTAATTAGTTATGGAAAGAATGAAAATTATGATAATTAATTAATTAGTTTATAAAATTTATTCCGTGTGTAGTTTAGTTGACTTAAATTTAATTAATTATACAAATTATATATTCATATCCGTATGTATATAATTACTCTATATAAAGTTCATAAATATTCCGTTTGTGACTAATTAGTTATGGAAAGAAAGAAAATTATGGTAATTAATTAATTAGTTTATAAAATTTATTCCGTGTGAAGTTTAGTTGACTAAAATTTAATTAATTATAGAAATTGTATATTCATATCCGTGTGTATATAATAATTACTCTATATATATATTTCATAATCATAAATATTCCGTGTGTGACTAATTAGTTGTGGAAAGAAAGAAAATTGTGGTAATTAATTAATTTATAAAATTTATTACCTATGAAGTTTAGTTGGCTAAAATTTATTTAATTACATATTCATGTCCATGTGTATATTTTTTTTTTTTTTGAAAGTTACTGGCTCTATGACATTGTAGTATCTGTTCATATACTTTCTCAACCTATTGAAATACAAAGAACCAATAACGCCTCCACTAAGGCTCGAACACATAATCTTCCAAATGGAAGTCCAACCCGGGTACCATTAGATCACATAATCCTGGTATGTCCGTGTGTATATAATTCCGGGTGTGACTAATTAATTATGGTAATTAATTAATTAATTTATAAAATTGGAGTCCATGTGATGTTTAGTTGACTAATTAGGCAGTACGGTAATTTAAGAAATTTTTTTTCAAAGTTTATGTTCATATCCGTGTGAATATAATTACTCTATATATATTTCATAAATATATAGTGTGAGACTAATTAGTTATGGAAAGAAAGAATATTATGGTAATTAATTGATTACTTTATAAAATTTATTCCGTTTGAAGTTTTCATAACTAAAATTTCATTAATTATACAAATTATATATTCATATCCCTGTGTATATAATTACTCTATATATATTTCATAAACATTTTGTGTATGACTAATTAGTTATGGAAAGGAAGAATATTATGGTAATTAATCAATTAATTTATAAAATTTATTCCGTTTAAAGTTTTGTTCACTAATTAGACAGTAGGGTAATTAAAGAATAATTTTCCATAATGTCATATGCAAATTACCGTGTATATATATATATATATATATGTATATATATATATATATATATATATATATATATATATATATATATATATATATATATCATGGTTGTAGTAGGTGCTAGGCACTAGTCGGGCGCCCGGACAGCGCCTAGCGCCTAGGCGGAATCTAGGCGGGCGCCAAAAAAATAGTGGTGGACTTGAAGTTTGACAATTTTATTGAGGCTGTTTTCAACATTTAATCAAATAGCACATCTAAATAAATGAATTAATGATAATTTCATAAGTCATAACATCAAAACAATGGTTTAAAAAAAAAAAACACTAAAACAATATTAAAAATTAAAAATACTCAAATATGAAATACTCAAATACTTCAATCATCCAAAGATTCAAAGTATCAAACTAGTCTACGAGTGTATATATGTCATATTATATATATGTATGCGCGCGCGCGCACGCGCGCACACACGCACACACATATAATAAAAAAATAGGTCGAGCCGATCAGGTTAACTCGACCGAAATGGACGAGTTAACTCGACTAACTTAGACGCTAGGCGGCCAAATCGGCTGAGTTCGGCGCTAGGCGGACGCCTAAGCAGCCGGTAACCTAGGCGGGCGCCTAGGGGGGAAATCGCCACGGTCTAGAGGTGTCTAGGGCCTAGGCTGGGCCTAGACCGAGTTTTACAACCTTGATATATATATATATATATATATATATATATATATGTATGTATGTATATGAATGATACAACTCTCACTAAGATTTTCTTATAAAATCAGAACACAATACACAATACTACGTTTTCCTCATCTACCTACATATTAAAACTCATACACAATACTGCGTGCATCGGTCTAGGTTGAATTCCCATGTAGTCTAATTAGCTTTCTATAATCGATCTCTCTCTTAGAACTACAAAAACATCTATATGCCTTAGGTTAATATGCTGCTATTTTTCTAGAGAATATCAACGCACGCCATTGCACCACCAAACTTTGGAATGCTTATTTCATGATTATAAGGTATGCATTTAATTTATAAATTATTTACAACATAGTTTTTTCTCTTTTTTTCAATATCTATTTATCAATTGTAATTAATGAATGATTCCTGTAGGGAATATGCATACATCTACAAATTCCAAAAGAATATGTGGACAAATTTGCTACTGTTTTGATCGAAGGAAAAGTGTATGACTTTGAGAATTTTATTGTGCACACATCTCGCGTGAGGTTTAAGATGTGTCAACACAAATTCATTATGAAAGCAAACAGTGAAACGATGATTAAAGTCTCGGATCAAGATGATTTAATTTTTTCCAAAAAAAAAAAAAACATGTTTAAATTTATGGACTTTGGGTCCTTGAAGGCTCCAGGGGTGATGATCGTAATGAATTAATTGGTAAGATCATTATATTGGTATAATTAAATATAAATATATAGCTTTATTACGAAATCAATTTATGTTAATTCAGGAAAAGTCGATTGAGCATAACCCTGTGGGACACATTCGTAGTTCAACAAAATCTTAGTTGCCGTATAGGAACTGGAAATCTTGATTAACACAAATTGATTTCGTAATAAAGGCTATATATTTATTTATACAAATAAAGAAGACATAATAATTTTACAAAAATACATACCTACAATCCTCAATGACGAAATCAATCAACCTTTGAGGTTGTTGAATAACTTTAGACTCTTGAATGGAAGCTACATGACCAATCAAATCTGTGGGAAAAAAAATAGAATCGGAAGATTGTAGAAAGAAATGACATAGACTAATATGAAAGAGTAATAAAAATAACAATATGTATAAAGTTGTTGCAATAATCTTACCAATTAATTCGTTACGATCAACACCTCCTAGATCCTTCAAGGACCCAAAGTCCTTAAATTTAAACATGTTTTTTTGGAAAATTGAATCATCTTGATCCGAGACTTTAATCACCGTGTCATCGTTTTCTTTCATAATGAACTTGTGTTGGCACGTCTTAAACCTCACGCGAGATGTGTGCACAATGAAATTCTGAATGTCATACACTTTTCCTTCAATCAAAACAATAGCAAATTTGTCCACATATTCTTTTGGAATTTGTAGATGTATGCATATTCCGTACGAGAATCATTCATTAATTACAATTGATAAGTAGATATTGAATAATAGAGAAAAACTATTGTGTAAATAATTTATAAATACAATAAATACCTTATAGTCATTAAATAAGCATTCCAAAGTTTGGTGGTGCAATGACGTGCGTTGATATTCTCTAGAAAATAACAGCGCATTAACCAAAGCCATATAGATGTTTTTTAGTTATAAGAAAGAGATCGGATGCAGAAAGCTAATTAGACTCCATGGGATTTCAACCGTACGAGGCACTATTGTGTATTGGTTTTATATGTAGGTAGATGAGGAAAACGTAGTATTGAGTATTGTGTACTGATTTTATAAGAAAACTTCACCGAGAGTTGTAGCATTTATATATATCAAAGTACACGGTAATACAATATGAGAGTATTGAAAGAATATACCATATTTTGGATTAATACATAAAACCATACTTTATTATTAATTTTAATAATATGCATGCGATTAAAGAATCATACCTAATATGCATGATAATGTATATATAATCTAGACGGTAATATCTACTTAAAATTGATTTTAGGGTCCGTTTGGAAAGTAAGAAAATGACTTCTGGAAAATGTTTTCTTGAAATTGAGTAATTTTCCAGAACACATTTTCCATTCTACTATTTGGTTGCACACGGAAAATTACCTTTGTGTGTTTGGTTTACTTTTCGGAAAATGAGCTTTGTATTATTATTATTATTATTATTATTATTATTATTATTATTATTATTATTATTATTATTATTATTATTATTATTATTATTGTTATTATTGTTATTATTGTTATTAAATATGAAAAACAGAATGTGAAGTGATATGAGGGTAAATTCCTGAAATTAGTACTATTGTTTGGAAAATCACCGACGTCCACGAGATCCAAATCGACTCCAAGATATTGAAATGGAGAAATCTTGGAGAAGAAGAGATGGGAAAGTTGCGATATTGGCAAAGCAGCTTTGCAAAGGGTTTCTGAAATGGAGAAATCTTGGAGAAAAAGAGATGGAAGGTTGCGATATTGGCAGAGCAGCTTCACAAAGGGTTTCTGAAATGGAGATATCTTGGAGAGGAAGAGATGGAAGGTTTCGATATTGGCAGAGCAGCTTCACAAAGGGTTTCTGAAATGGAGAAATCTTGGAGAAGACAAGATGGGAAAGTTGCGATTTTGGCAGAGCAGCTTCGCAAAGAATCACTTCTCGTACCCACAGCTTCGCGAAGAAGAAGTGGAAAATGACTTCCCCAAAAAAA
>NW_017618687.1:0-12500 GCF_001879475.1 Ipomoea nil | reverse complement strand
AAGTTGCTGACTTATGCGCAACGTTAGTGCCTAAGTTGCGGACTCATGCGGAACGATGGTGCCTAAGTGCGGACTGTTGCGGAACGGATGGTGCCTACCATTGCGGACTCATGCGGAACGAGTGTGCCAAGTTGCGGACTTATGCGGAACCGATGGTGCCTAAGTGCGGACTGTTGCGGAACGGGTGGTGCCTAAGTTGCGGACTCATGCGGAACGATGGTGCCTACGTTGCGGGCTTTGCGGACTTGTGCGGAACGAGTGTGCCTACGTTGCGGACTTATGCGGAACGATGGTGCCTACGTTGCGGGCATATGCGGAACGAGTGTGCCTAAGTTGCGGACTTATGCGGAACGAGTGTGCCTAAGTTGCGGACTTGTGCGGAACGAGTGTGCCCACGTTGCGGACTTATGCGGAACGAGTGTGCCTAAGTAGCGGACTTGTGCGGAACGAGCGTGCCTAAGTTGCGGACTTGTGCGGAACGAGCGTGCCTAAGTTGCGGACTTGTGCGGAACGATGGTGCCTACGTTGCGGGCTTATGGGGAACGAGTGTGCCTAAGTTGCTGACTTATGCGCAACGTTAGTGCCTAAGTTGCGGACTCATGCGGAACGATGGTGCCTAAGTGCGGACTGTTGCGGAACGGATGGTGCCTAAGTTGCGGACTCATGCGGAACGATGGTGCCTACGTTGCGGGCTTTGCGGACTTTGTGCGGAACGAGTGTGCCTACGTTGCGGGCATATGCGGAACGAGCGTGCCTAAGTTGCGGACTCATGCGGAACGAGTGTGCCTAAGTGCCGGACTTGTGCGGAACGAGCGTGCCTAAGTGCCGGACTTGTGCGGAACGAGTGTGCCTACGTTGCGGGCATATGCGGAACGAGTGTGCCTAAGTTGCGACTCATGCGGAACGAGTGTGCCTAAGTTGCGGACTCATGCGGAACGAGTGTGCCTAAGTAGCGGACTTGTGCGGAACGAGTGTGCCTAAGTATCGGACTTGTGCGGAACGAGCGTGCCTAAGTTGCGGACTTGTGCGGAACGAGCGTGCCTAAGTTGCGGACTTGTGCGGAACGAGCGTGCCTACGTTGCGGGCATATGCGGAACGAGTGTGCCTACGTTGCGGGCATATGCGGAACGAGTGTGCCTAAGTTGCGGACTCATGCGGAACGAGTGCGCCTAAGTTGCGGACAGTTGCGGAACGAGTGTGCCTAAGTAGCGGACAGTGCGGAACGAGTGTGCCGAAGTTGCGGACTTGTGCGGAACGAGTGTGCGAAGTAGCGTGCCTACGTTGCGGACTCATGCGGGAACGAGTGTGCCTACGTTGCGGGCATATGCGGAACGAGTGTGCCTAAGTTGCGGACTCATGCGGAACGAGTGTGCCTAAGTGCCGGACTTGTGCGGAACGAGTGTGCCTACGTTGCGGGCTCATGCGGAACGAGTGTGCCCAAGTTGCGGACTTATGGGGTACGAGCGTGCCTAAGTTGCGGACTCATGCGGAACGAGTGTGCCTAAGTGCCGGACTTGTGCGGAACGAGTGTGCCTACGTTGCGGCTCATGCGGAACGAGTGTGCCCAAGTTGCGGACTTATGGGGTACGAGGGTGCCTAAGTTGCCGGACTTATGCGGAACGAGGGTGCCTAAGTTGCGGGCTTATGCGCAACGTTGGTGCCTAAGTTGCGGACTCATGCGGTACGAGGGTGCCGAGGTTGCGGAATTATGCGGTACGAGGGTGCCGAGGTTGCGGACTTATGCGGAACGAGGGTGCCGAGGTTGCGGAATTATGCGGTACGAGGGTGCCCAAGTTGCGGAAAGTTGCGGTACGAGGGTGCCCAAGTTGCGGAAAGTTGCGGTACGAGAGTGCCCAAGTTGCGGAAAGTTGCGGTACGAGAGTGCCCAAGTTGCGGAAAGTTGCGGTACGAGGGTGCCCAAGTTGCGGACTTATGCGGAACGAGGGTGCCGAGGTTGCGGACTTATGCGGTACAAGGGTGCGAGGTTGCGGACTTATGCGGTACGAGGGTGCGAGGTTGCGGACTTATGCGGTACGAGGGGTGCCGAGGTTGCGGACTTATGCGGTACGAGGGTGCCGAGGTTGCGGACTTATGCGGTACCGAGGGTGCCGAGGTTGCGGAAAGTTGCGGTACGGGTGTGCCGAGGTTGCGGAAAGTTGCGGTACGGGTGTGCCGAGGTTGCGGAAAGTTGCGGTACGGGTGGGCCGAGGTTGCGGAAAGTTGCGGTACGGGGGTGCCGAGGTTGCGGAAAGTTGCGGTACGGGGGGTGCCGAGGTTGCGGAAAGTTGCGGTACGGGTGGGCCGACGTTGCGGAAAATTGCGGTACGGGTGGGCCGACGTTGCGGAAAATTGCGGTACGGGGGTGCCGAGGTTGCGGAAAGTTGCGGTACGGGTGGGCCGAGGTTGCGGAAAGTTGCGGTACGGGTGGGCGAGGTTGCGGAAAATTGCGGTACGGGGGTGCCGAGGTTGCGGAAAGTTGCGGTACGAGGGTGCCCAAGTTGCGGACTTATGCGGTACGAGAGTGCCCAAGTTGCGGAAAATTGCGGTACGGGGGTGCCGAGGTTGCGGACTTATGCGGAACGGGTGTGCGAGGTTGCGGAAAGTTGCGGTACGGGTGTGCTGAGGTTGCGGAAAGTTGCGGTACGAGGGTGCCGAGGTTGCGGAAAGTTGCGGTACGAGGGTGCCGAGGTTGCGGAAAGTTGCGGTACGAGGGTGCCCAAGTTGCGGACTTATGCGGAACGGGGGTGCCGAGGTTGCGGACTTATGCGGAACGAGGGTGCCGAGGTTGCGGACTTATGCGGAACGAGGGCGCCCAAATTGCGCACAGTTGCGGACGGATGCGGAAAATATCACGCAACAGAGGTTTACCCGCCTGCCACCCCAGTACTTTTACGACGGTTCTGTGTTATGCCTTGGCCTATGTCGTTTTACGTCGTTCTCGTGCCAAAATGGCATATACATTTGTTTTAGAGCTTATTGTACTATTTAATTAGTGAGGCAAACGATATGCCATATATTCCTCTCACATTCCCAACAATCCCAAGTACTTGGCTAAGTCAGACAAGGAACTTTGCGGACAGCTGGGCATAAATTTGGACATCGTCGTTTTCAATGAAATAATCATCCAAACGCTTTGAAATTTACCAAGCATTGTTAAAATGCTCTAAACTAAAGGACCATGCAATAACATTTGAAAAAAAATGCACGGAACCACCCGAAATGACCGTGTGATTTACGGGACAAACCGTGTCTACTGCTGTCACTGGGGTTTTTTTTTTTTTAACTACTATAGGGGGGGTATGGTAGTTGAGGTGCCGGTCGACTTTTTTCGGAACGTGTTGGGACGGGCCCCCCTCGTCCCGTAGGCCTCGTACGAGTGTTCCCGCCGCTCGTACGTATTATTGGGGACCGGCATAGACCCATCGGAGTCGCAAGGCGGGGCGGCGCACCGGACGGAGACGGACATGCAAAAAAACATCATTGGCACGTGAATTCGGTCAATCGAGCAAACGTGAATCTGCAATATACCGTCAGTAGGTTGTGAGTTGCCGAGGCACGTGTCCAATCGTCTAGTAAGCTGTTCGTTAACGAATTACGGTGCGCCGTAGGGGCGGAGGGCGGGCGTTCGCAATGAACCCGCCCAGCGTAGCGCAGTGCAGCGTACGTGTCGTCGGGCGTGGGGGTTGACCGACCTCGCAAGAGGATAGAAATATTGTATTGCTCGAGGCCTTTCATTCCTCGAGGGCTTCCTCCACAGCACTCGTTCGACGACACGTCCGGATCTGACCGAGACGGACATGCAAAAAAACGGCCGTGGAACAAGTTGGGCAAAAAAACAACCGTGAATCTGCAATATACCGTCAGTAGGCTTGTAAGTTACCGACACCAGTGTCCACCCGTCTAGTAAGCTGTCCGTTAAAGGATGATTGTGCGCTCGCTACGAATCTGCCCAAGCGCAACGGGCGTTGTCTTAGCGTCGGACTTGGGGGCTGACCCACCTCGCAAGAGGTATGGTGTTGTATTGATCGAGGACTTTCACTCCTCGAGGTCTTCCTCCACCCGATGGCGCGACGGACTCACAACCAATGCGTACGGCGAGATGGAAATTCGGTAGTTACCTTTCGTAACTATCGACGCGGGGCACTGAGGGAGACGGACATGCAAAAAAACGTCGTTGGCGCGGGTTGTCGGTCAATCGAGCAACCGTGAACTCCGATATACGAAGCAGTTGTGAGTCCGTCGCGCCATCGGGTGGAGGAAGACCTCGAGGAGTGAAAGTCCTCGATCAATACAACACCATACCTCTTGCGAGGTGGGTCAGCCCCCAAGTCCGACGCTAAGACAACGCCCGTTGCGCTTGGGCAGATTCGTAGCGAGCGCACAATCATCCTTTAACGGACAGCTTACTAGACGGGTGGACACTGGTGTCGGTAACTTACAAGCCTACTGACGGTATATTGCAGATTCACGGTTGTTTTTTTGCCCAACTTGTTCCACGGCCGTTTTTTTGCATGTCCGTCTCGGTCAGATCCGGACGTGTCGTCGAACGAGTGCTGTGGAGGAAGCCCTCGAGGAATGAAAGGCCTCGAGCAATACAATATTTCTATCCTCTTGCGAGGTCGGTCAACCCCCACGCCCGACGACACGTACGCTGCACTGCGCTACGCTGGGCGGGTTCATTGCGAACGCCCGCCCTCCGCCCCTACGGCGCACCGTAATTCGTTAACGAACAGCTTACTAGACGATTGGACACGTGCCTCGGCAACTCACAACCTACTGACGGTATATTGCAGATTCACGTTTGCTCGATTGACCGAATTCACGTGCCAATGATGTTTTTTTGCATGTCCGTCTCCGTCCGGTGCGCCGCCCCGCCTTGCGACTCCGATGGGTCTATGCCGGTCCCCAATAATACGTACGAGCGGCGGGAACACTCGTACGAGGCCTACGGGACGAGGGGGGCCCGTCCCAACACGTTCCGAAAAAAGTCGACCGGCACCTCAACTACCATACCCCCCCTATAGTAGTTAAAAAAAAAAAAACCCCAGTGACAGCAGTAGACACGGTTTGTCCCGTAAATCACACGGTCATTTCGGGTGGTTCCGTGCATTTTTTTTCAAATGTTATTGCATGGTCCTTTAGTTTAGAGCATTTTAACAATGCTTGGTAAATTTCAAAGCGTTTGGATGATTATTTCATTGAAAACGACGATGTCCAAATTTATGCCCAGCTGTCCGCAAAGTTCCTTGTCTGACTTAGCCAAGTACTTGGGATTGTTGGGAATGTGAGAGGAATATATGGCATATCGTTTGCCTCACTAATTAAATAGTACAATAAGCTCTAAAACAAATGTATATGCCATTTTGGCACCGAGAACGACGTAAAACGACATAGGCCAAGGCATAACACAGAACCGTCGTAAAAGTACTGGGGTGGCAGGCGGGTAAACCTCTGTTGCGTGATATTTTCCGCATCCGTCCGCAACTGTGCGCAATTTGGGCGCCCTCGTTCCGCATAAGTCCGCAACCTCGGCACCCTCGTTCCGCATAAGTCCGCAACCTCGGCACCCCCGTTCCGCATAAGTCCGCAACTTGGGCACCCTCGTACCGCAACTTTCCGCAACCTCGGCACCCTCGTACCGCAACTTTCCGCAACCTCGGCACCCTCGTACCGCAACTTTCCGCAACCTCAGCACACCCGTACCGCAACTTTCCGCAACCTCGGCACACCCGTTCCGCATAAGTCCGCAACCTCGGCACCCCCGTACCGCAATTTTCCGCAACTTGGGCACTCTCGTACCGCATAAGTCCGCAACTTGGGCACCCTCGTACCGCAACTTTCCGCAACCTCGGCACCCCCGTACCGCAATTTTCCGCAACCTCGGCCCACCCGTACCGCAACTTTCCGCAACCTCGGCCCACCCGTACCGCAACTTTCCGCAACCTCGGCACCCCCGTACCGCAATTTTCCGCAACGTCGGCCCACCCGTACCGCAATTTTCCGCAACGTCGGCCCACCCGTACCGCAACTTTCCGCAACCTCGGCACCCCCGTACCGCAACTTTCCGCAACCTCGGCACCCCCGTACCGCAACTTTCCGCAACCTCGGCCCACCCGTACCGCAACTTTCCGCAACCTCGGCACACCCGTACCGCAACTTTCCGCAACCTCGGCACACCCGTACCGCAACTTTCCGCAACCTCGGCACCCTCGTACCGCATAAGTCCGCAACCTCGGCACCCTCGTACCGCATAAGTCCGCAACCTCGGCACCCTCGTACCGCATAAGTCCGCAACCTCGGCACCCTCGTACCGCATAAGTCCGCAACCTCGGCACCCTTGTACCGCATAAGTCCGCAACCTCGGCACCCTCGTTCCGCATAAGTCCGCAACTTGGGCACCCTCGTACCGCAACTTTCCGCAACTTGGGCACTCTCGTACCGCAACTTTCCGCAACTTGGGCACTCTCGTACCGCAACTTTCCGCAACTTGGGCACCCTCGTACCGCAACTTTCCGCAACTTGGGCACCCTCGTACCGCATAATTCCGCAACCTCGGCACCCTCGTTCCGCATAAGTCCGCAACCTCGGCACCCTCGTACCGCATAATTCCGCAACCTCGGCACCCTCGTACCGCATGAGTCCGCAACTTAGGCACCAACGTTGCGCATAAGCCCGCAACTTAGGCACCCTCGTTCCGCATAAGTCCGCAACTTAGGCACCCTCGTACCCCATAAGTCCGCAACTTGGGCACACTCGTTCCGCATGAGCCCGCAACGTAGGCACACTCGTTCCGCACAAGTCCGGCACTTAGGCACACTCGTTCCGCATGAGTCCGCAACTTAGGCACGCTCGTACCCCATAAGTCCGCAACTTGGGCACACTCGTTCCGCATGAGCCCGCAACGTAGGCACACTCGTTCCGCACAAGTCCGGCACTTAGGCACACTCGTTCCGCATGAGTCCGCAACTTAGGCACACTCGTTCCGCATATGCCCGCAACGTAGGCACACTCGTTCCGCATGAGTCCGCAACGTAGGCACGCTACTTCGGCACACTCGTTCCGCACAAGTCCGCAACTTCGGCACACTCGTTCCGCAACTGTCCGCTACTTAGGCACACTCGTTCCGCAACTGTCCGCAACTTAGGCGCACTCGTTCCGCATGAGTCCGCAACTTAGGCACACTCGTTCCGCATATGCCCGCAACGTAGGCACACTCGTTCCGCATATGCCCGCAACGTAGGCACGCTCGTTCCGCACAAGTCCGCAACTTAGGCACGCTCGTTCCGCACAAGTCCGCAACTTAGGCACGCTCGTTCCGCACAAGTCCGATACTTAGGCACACTCGTTCCGCACAAGTCCGCTACTTAGGCACACTCGTTCCGCATGAGTCCGCAACTTAGGCACACTCGTTCCGCATGAGTCCGCAACTTAGGCACACTCGTTCCGCATATGCCCGCAACGTAGGCACACTCGTTCCGCACAAGTCCGGCACTTAGGCACGCTCGTTCCGCACAAGTCCGGCACTTAGGCACACTCGTTCCGCATGAGTCCGCAACTTAGGCACGCTCGTTCCGCATATGCCCGCAACGTAGGCACACTCGTTCCGCACAAAGTCCGCAAAGCCCGCAACGTAGGCACCATCGTTCCGCATGAGTCCGCAACTTAGGCACCATCCGTTCCGCAACAGTCCGCACTTAGGCACCATCGTTCCGCATGAGTCCGCAACTTAGGCACTAACGTTGCGCATAAGTCAGCAACTTAGGCACACTCGTTCCCCATAAGCCCGCAACGTAGGCACCATCGTTCCGCACAAGTCCGCAACTTAGGCACGCTCGTTCCGCACAAGTCCGCAACTTAGGCACGCTCGTTCCGCACAAGTCCGCTACTTAGGCACACTCGTTCCGCATAAGTCCGCAACGTGGGCACACTCGTTCCGCACAAGTCCGCAACTTAGGCACACTCGTTCCGCATAAGTCCGCAACTTAGGCACACTCGTTCCGCATATGCCCGCAACGTAGGCACCATCGTTCCGCATAAGTCCGCAACGTAGGCACACTCGTTCCGCACAAGTCCGCAAAGCCCGCAACGTAGGCACCATCGTTCCGCATGAGTCCGCAACTTAGGCACCACCCGTTCCGCAACAGTCCGCACTTAGGCACCATCGTTCCGCATAAGTCCGCAACTTGGGCACACTCGTTCCGCATGAGTCCGCAATGTAGGCACCATCCGTTCCGCAACAGTCCGCACTTAGGCACCATCGTTCCGCATGAGTCCGCAACTTAGGCACTAACGTTGCGCATAAGTCAGCAACTTATGCACCGCCGTCCGCACTTAGCCACTTAGTACGGAACTCTGTCCGCACTTAGGTACCAGCGTGCCACATCCGTCCGCAACGTAGGCACCAACGAAGTTCGAGTGAAACGTGGCTAAGTCCTTGGCCACTAAACACTTGTACACAGAACTTGAAACTTGTGAATACTTTGACACTTAGCCATTTTTCAAGCCTTTGTTTCTTGATTGAGCGCTTAACCACTTAGACATCCTAACCATTCTTGGAATTGTAACCTCTCGCGTAATAGTGTGGATTGAATTGGATTTCATAGGGAGTGATGAAAGGCGGGTTGGATAGGGGGTGGGAGGGACGAATCGGAGCGACAAAGGGCTGAATCTCAGAGGATCGTGGCAGCAAGGCCACTCTACCCCTTACAATACCCCGTCGCGTATTTAAGTCGTCTGCAAAGGATTCAGCTCGCCGCTCGATCGGAATTGTAATTCAAGGCGGCCACCGTGACCCTTCCGCCACGACGGCTTAGCCAACGACACGTGCCCTGGGGGCCAAATGGCCCCTACTGCGGGTCGGCAAACGGGCGACGAGCGCATGCGTCGGTCTAGCCCGGATTCTGACTTAGAGGCGTTCAGGTCATAATCCAACGCACGGTAGCGTTCGCGCCACGGGCGTTCAACCAAGCGCGATGACCAAGTGGTGCGAATCAACGGTTCCGCTCGCGACGAGGTGAATGACTATGGCGACACGGTCAGCAGGTAGGGGAAAACGTAACCGGGCGCACGACGGGTCTAAACCCAGCTCACGGTGCCCTAGGGGGGGGGGAACAAGCCAACACGGGGGAAGGCTGGCGGCACAAGGAGAGGAAGAGCCGACAGCGAAGGATGCAAAAAGCAACGGCGCGAGGAACGCTGGGCGGCCACAAGCCAGGAGCCCGGGGGGAACGGGCGGACACCGCGAGCGGCGAAGGCCGAAGGGCGAAAGGAGCGGGAGGCCACGCGGGCACGGGGCGGAGGCGGACGGGAAAGCAGAAGCAAACGAGCGGGACCCGGCGGGGCCACACGAGAGGGCGGGCGCGGGGAGCGCAGCGGAGGACACCGGCGGGAGCGGAACAGAGGGGCCGCCCCAGCCAAACGCCCCACCGGACAAGGCGGCCGCCCGGAGCGGCCCGCAAGCGAGCCGGGGGCCAAAAAGAGGGGCAAGGCCCCGCCGCCGAGGCACGGAAGAAGGAAAAGAACGGGAAAAGGAGGGGGAGGCACGGGCGCCGGGCGGCGCCCACGGAGCCGACACCGCGCAAGGCAGGCACAAAGGCGGACGAGAGGCAAGCGCAACAGGGGCGGCGGGCCCCGCGGAGGCGGCCAAGCCCGGGCCCGGGGCGGGGGGGGCGCGGGAGAGGAGACAGGGACAGGGGGAAGCGCGGAAGCCAGGCAGGCGCGGCACGAAGGAGAGGACGAGGCAGGGGCGACCGGAAGAGAGGCAGAGGGACGCCCGCCGGGACCCGCGCGGGGGGGAAGGGCGGCACGGGGACAGGCAGAGCACGGGGCAGAAAGCACAGGGCGGGAGCAGCCGCAGGGACCAGCGCAAGGCGGGGGGGAAGGAAACAGGCGGAGGCCCCGGGGCCGGACCAGGGCGGAGGGGCGGGGCGACGCCCGGGGAAGGCCCCCGAAAGAGCCGGCCCAGGCCGGCCCCCGGCCGGCACGCGGCGACCCGCGCGCGCCGCGGGAGCAGCGCGAGCAGGCCGCCGAACAGCCGACGGGGCGGGACGGGGACCCCCGGGCCCAGCCCGCAGAGCCAAGCCGGGGCCCGAAGGGACGGAGCCAGGGGCCGACGGCCCGGGCCGACAGGGGGCCAGGGGCCAGAGGCGGGGCACCGGGGAGACCGGAGGCGGGGAGGAGGACGACCGGGCGGGGACGGCACGCGGGCCGCCGGAGGGGCAAGGGCCGCCGGGGGCGCACCGGACACCACGCGACGGGGGGGCGCGGCCAGCCGCGGGACCCGACCGCCGGCGGAGCCGGGGCCAGGGGGGGCAGGCGGGGAAACAGAAAAGAGAACGCGGCCCGAGGCCCCCGCCGACGGCGCCGGAAGCCCGAACGGGGCCGGCAACCGCCACGGCCCGGGCAGGAAGGGGAACCCGAGGCCCGGCGGCGCACGCGCAAAACGCGCGGGCGGGCGGGCGGCCCCCGACCCGGAGGAGCGACGAACCCAGGGGCAAGGGCCGGGCACAGGGAACCGGGCCCCGCGGCGGCCGGCAAAGGGCGCAGGGGAAGAGGGGCGACGACCACCAAGAGCGGCACCGACGGCCGCGCCGCCCGGGCGCGCGCCCAAGGGGGGGCAGCGACCGCCGCGCCCGCCGACGCAGCGGGGCCGAGCGCGGGCCCCGACGGCCGGGGAGAGGGCGCGCGCGGAAGCGCCAGCCAGGGGCGGGGCGAGGGGAGGCGGCAGGGGAGGGGGACACACGCCGGAGCGGAGGGCGACGGCCAGGACCACCGGCCGGCGGGCGGAAGCGACCAACACCCGGGGGGGGAGCGAGGGGAGCGCGCAGGGGGGCACCGGAACCCGGCGGCCGGGGCAGCCCGCAGCGCCAGGGCGGCGGACCAAAAAGGGCCCACGGGGAGCGGGGGAGGCCGGGGCGCGGCGCAACGAAGCAGCCGCGCCGGCCGACCGAGGGAAAGGGGGAGAAGAGGGCGAGGGCGGGACGCCCCCGAGGCCGCGAAGCAGGGGCGGACCCGAGAGAACGCGCGCGCCAGCGCCAGCGAGCCGGAGGGAAACGGCGGAGGGAACCAGCGACGAGACGGGGCGAGGAGGCGGGCGCCCCGAGACCCAAGGCAGACGAACGAGGGGCACGGCAGGAGCGCGGCGGGCCGCCACCAGAGGGGCCGCGGGCGGCGCCCCGCGCAGGCAGAGGGCACCAGCGGGCGGGGCCCGACAGGGAGGCGCGCACGCGAACCCGGCGCAGAAGAGCAAGGGCGGGCGGCGGGGCACCCCCGGGAGGGGAGCCCGCCAAGCAGCGGCCGGGCGCCGGACGGGGGGACGCGCCCGGGGACGCGCACACAGGGCAGACGCCGGGGGCCGGGGGGCAAGACGGGGCGAAGGGAGAGCCCACAGGCCAGCGACCGGAGCGCGCAGGGGCCGAGGCACGCCAGGGGCGCGCGCGGCGGCCCACGAGCAAGAGACGACGGGCCGCGGGCGGAGCAAAGGCCCGGGCGGGGGCCGCCCCCGAAGCCGCGCGGGGCCGCGCCCCGAGGAGAGCGGCGGACCGGCGCGCACCGGGCCACAGACGACCGGGGCGCAGCGCCGGGCGCCAGCCGCGGCCCGCCGACAAGGGCAAGCACGCGGGGACGCGCGGGGCAAAGGCCGGGGCAGCGGGCCCGCGCGGGACGGGGGCGCGAGCGGGCGCGCGCCCGGAGGGAGCCGGGGACGGAAGGCACCGCCCGAGGGGGGCGGCAGGCCCAAACAACCCGACGCGGAGACAGCGCCGCGGGGGGCGACAGGGGCCGGGCACGACGGGGCGCGCACCCGCGCCGACGCCCCGGGCCAGGGGACGGGGGCCCGGGCCGCCGCGGAGGACGCGGCGCCAGACGACAAGGCGAACGGCGGGGCCGGCCGAGGCGAAGGCGGGGCGGGGCCCGGGGCGCGCGCCGGGACGAGGGGAAGCCGGGGAAGGGGCGGGGCCGCCGCGGAGGGAGAGGCGGAAACGCAGCGGGGAAGCCCGCCGGACCGGGGGGGGCGCGGGCGGAGAGCCGCACGGACGCGGCGCGGCGAAGGGGCGGGCGCCCGCGGACGACGGGGGCACGGCGCGGGAGAGAGGCACGCGGGGGACGACCACCACGCGCCGGGACGGCCGCCGCCAGGGACGCGCAGGGGAGCCAGCCGCGCCCCGAGGGAGGGGAGCACGGGAGGCCACCAGCCGCGCCCCAAGCGCGGCCGAGGGCCGAGCAGGAGGGCGACGCGAGGCGGGACGCCCAGGCAGACGGGCCCGCGGCCGAACGGCGGCGGGCGCAACGGGCGGGCAAAGACGCGAGGGGGCACGGGAGGCGGCAAGGCACACCAAGGAGCGCAGGGCGCGACGGGCGGCAGCGAGGCGAGAGCGAGAGAGCCGGGGCCGAGAGGCGGAGGGGGGGAAGGAAGACGCCGACGCCGCCCGAGCGAGCCGCGAGAACGGGGGCAAGGGGCGGCCGGCCAGCGCGAGGCGGGAGGCCGGGGCGCGGGCCGCGCC
>NW_017618686.1:0-16360 GCF_001879475.1 Ipomoea nil | reverse complement strand
AATTTTAAACGGAACTTAACTACAAATTCAATATAATAATTACAATAAAATACTATAATTCATTCTAAAATCATAATTTAATCTAAATATTAAATATCAGATTTGCCGATCATATCAGATTTGCCGTATCCGCCCCTAGTCGTATCCGTATTTAATTTAGATCATATCAGATTTACCGATCAAATTTTCATTTTAATTTCTTCTACTTGTTCCTCTTTTTTTCTTCTACTCATATAAGATCTGCCAGCCAAATTTAGATCATATCAGATCACGTCCACCGCTTTTGCCACCCCCACCTTCTTTTAATTCTTCTTGTTCTTGTTCTACTCCTCCTCCTTACCACCATCGTCGCCGTACACCACTGTCGTCACTCTGCTAACGCCGCCGCCACACCACCTTCCTTCTTCATTGTGAGTTTTAATTCTAAATTTTTTTAAGTATTATTTTAATATTTTGAACTTATTTCAAATTATTTTTAAAATTTTTGTGAATTTTATAAATATTTTTAAATTGTTTTGAATTATTTGTTTATAATTGGTGGTAATTTTGTAATTTTATGCAATAATTATGTATTCGATTATGTTCTGAATTAGGATAAAACTTGTGTATGTGAGGACCAATTGACAAATCCTTGTCCGTGATACGGGTCGGGTCATGATGAAAAATGTAATACTAATAAGTAATAAACATTTATTAAAATGTTTATTACTTATATTGGAAAGTGTAATTCTTTGGAGAAAAATGTAGCACTTTTACATTTTGATTTCAAAGTATTATTATATTTTTCTTATAAGAAACAAATACTTGTCAACATTACATATAAGGGAAATTCCAATACTTATAAGTTATAAGGATCGAGATGGTCTAAAGACAAGTTTGACCCTTAAATTTATATTTTTTTTAATTTAAATAACAGATACGATGTCCCTTTTCTTAAAAACAAACAGCGTATCTACTTTAAAAAAAATTAATAAAGAGATACGATATTTTTTTTAAAAAAAAAAATCAACATCGTATCTTTTTTTTTTTAAATAATAAAGAGACATGACGTGGATTTAAAAAAAAAATTGACGCTATTTCTTATTTATTTCTTTTAAAAAGAGAAATGTTAAAAAACTTATATCGTTTCACAATTTTTTGTTAAAAAAAAAATTGAATAAATAAAAGATGTCAGTTTTTTTTAAAAAATTTGACGCCATTTCATTATTTCTTAAATGACATACAACATCAGATTTCTAAAATTGATGTTGTGTCATTAATTTACTACGTAATCTAGAACTACTACGCAAAAAGAAGTAACGTTAAAAGGTTTGCAACGTGAAAATGACACAAAAGAGAAGTATTAACTTTTTATTAGATTTATTGCACCAAGACTTACTCATGTAAATTGGTTTGTATACCGAAATTTATGTTTTTCTCCTTTTTTTTTTTTTTTTTTTTTTCTAGATTTTGTTTATGTGCGTTCTTTTGTGTTGACTTTATGTAAATAAATCTACAAATATTTAATCAAGATTGTACTATTATTATTTGTGCATAGTTGTTGCCGAAATCTATATAGAAATATTCTAAATGTGTCTGTGTCTATATAATAATAATAATAATAATAATAATAATAATAATAATAATAATAATAATAATAATAATAATAATAATTGCAATATACTATATACGAGAAAATTTTTATGGTCATCTAATTAATGTGTATTACTATATTTTTTAAAGTACAACTCATACATATATGAGAAAGTGTATAGTGCCAATCAAATGCATATATTCTTGAAGAGTAATTGAAAATTTGTATATATTCTTTAAAACCATTAAATAATTTTTGATTGTGTAATGTAACACTTATACATTTTGATTTCAAAGTATTATTATATTTTTCTTAATAAGAAACAAATACTTGTCAACATTACATATAAGGAAAATTCCAATACTTATAAGTTATAAGGATCCGAGATGGTCTCAAGACAAGTTTGACCCTTAAATTTATATGTTTTATAAAATTTAAATAACAGATATGATGTCCCTTTCTCTTAAAAACCAACAGCGTATCTAGTTAAAAAAATAATTAATAAACAGATACGATATTGTTTTTTTTTTTTTTAAAAAAAATGAACATTGTATCTTTAAAAAAAAATTAATAAAGAGACATGACGTGGATTTTTTTTTAAAAAAAAATTATCGCAATTTCTTATTTATTTGTTTAAAAAAAAGAAATGTGAAAAAACTGATACAATAAATAAATTATGTCAGTTTTTTTTTCAAAAATTTGACGCCATTTCATTATTTCTTAAATGACATACAACATAAGATTTCTAAAATTGATGTTGTGTCATTAATTTACTACGTAATCTAGAACTACTACGCAAAAGAAGTAACGTTAAAAGGGTTTGCAACGTGAAAATGACATAAAAGAGAAGTATTAACTTTTTATTAGATTTATTGCACCAAGACTTACTCATGTAAATTGGTTTGTATACCGAAATTTAAGTTTTTCTCTCTTTTTTTTTTTTAGATTTTGTTTATGTGCTTTCTTTTGTGTTGATTTTATGTATATAAATCTACAAATATTTAATCAAGATAGTAGTATTATTAGTTGTGCATAGTTGTTGCAGGAATCTATATAGAAATATTCTAAATGTGTCTGTGTCTAAATAATAATAATAATAATAATAATTAATAATAATAATAATAATAATTTCAATAAACTATATACGAGAAAATTTTATGGTCATCTAATTAATGTGTATTACTATATTTTTTAAAGTACAACTCATACATATATGAGAAAGTTTATAGTGCCAATCAAATGCATATATTCTTGAAGAGTAATTGAAAATTTGTATATATTCTTTAAAACCATTAAATAATTTTGTGATTGTGTAATGTAACACTTATACATTTTGATTTCAAAGTATTATTATATTTTTCTTAATAAGAAACAAATACTTGTCAACATTACATATAAGGAAAATTCCAATACTTATAAGTTATAAGGATCCGAGATGGTCTCAAGACAAGTTTGACCCTTAAATTTATAATTTTTATAAAATTTAAATAAAAGATACGATGTCCCTTTCTCTTAAAAACCAACAGCGTATCTACTTTAAAAAAAATTTAATAAATAGATACGATATTGTTTTTTCAAAAAAAAATCAACATTGTATCTTTAAAAAAAAAATTAATAAAGAGACATGACGTGGATTTTAAAAAAAAATTATCGCTATTTCTTATTTATTTGTTTAAAAAGAGAAATGTAAAAACTGATACAATAAATAAAACATGTCAGTTTTTTTTTCAAAAATTTGACGCCATTTCATTATTTCTTAAATGACATACAACATAAGATTTCTAAAATTGATGTTGTGTCATTAATTTACTACGTAATCTAGAACTACTACGCAAAAGAAGTAACGTTAAAAGGGTTTGCAACGTGAAAATGACACAAATGAGGAGTTATTTTACAACTTTTGATGTGAAATGCCATGTTTGAGGTGAAGAGAGAGAGTGTTTTTTTTTTTTTTTGGGCAAATGGTGAGTTATTTCTCTTCCTTAAGGAAGAGAAATAAATGTGAAGACAGCACTTGTTGTGTGCGTTTCGCGCACAGCAACTACCACGCCAATGAAGAGAATTAAATGTTAAGACAACACTTGCTGTGTGCGTTTCGCGCACAGCTACTGCCATGTGGGCGCGTCCAACGCCATTAGTTTATTATTATTATTTTTTTAAAAAAAATCATTTTTGGGTTTTTTTTTCCTCCCCTTCCACATTCTATTTCCTAATCACTCTTACATTCTCCCCAAATCTTCCCACTGATGCGGATGCTCTAATAGGTGATATGGTTGCGTGAGTTAGACGCACCCACCTACTTCCGCCGCGGTTGTATATATCCATTTTTTATCTAGAAGATTGTCACATTTCATTTTCTTCTTCTTGTTCTTCTCTCTTCTTCTCCTCCTCACCACCACTTCTGTATTCTTCTTCTCCTCCTCACGGCCACCGTCACCGTCCACCACTCCTCCTTACTACCACCATCACCTTCTTTTAATTCTACTTCAACTCCTCCTTACTACACCACCGTCGCCGTCCACCACTGTCGCCACTACCAACGCCGCCGCCACCACAACCTTCCTTCTTCATTGTGAGTTTTTATTTTTATTTTTATTTTTTAAAAAATTTGGTATTATTTTAATTTTTTGAATTGTTTTAAATATTTTTAAATTGTTTTGAATTATTTGTTCATAATTGGTGTAATTTTTGTATTTTTATGCAATAATTATGTATTGGAAATTATGATGAACTTGAATTTTAGGAATTATATTAAATTATATTTCGAATGAGGATAAATCTTGTGTGAGATCGACTCACAAATCCATTTCCGTGAGACGGATCGGGTCATGATAAAAACGGATTAGGAAGATTACTTGAATTTGATGAGATAAGTAGGATTACAGCTAGCAATTCAATATAAATGTATTGTTTGGGTACTGATTACTTGAATTTGATAACATGATTCAGATTATGTTGAACAATTCGATATTTATGTAGTGTTTAGGTAACTTTTGGTACTTCCATTCACAATGTTTTCTTTCTTGATAGGTTGAGGTTGAAGCGTTGAAGTTTTGATCTGATCCATTACTGGAAATGGCACAAACGAGTTAGTTTTAATAATTCTCATTGTCTATTCTATGAGTGAGTTATTATTATTATTATTATTATTATTATTATTATTATTATTATTATTATTATTTTTTAATTTTAATTAGGTGGATCCAAGAGAGATGCTAGTGTGAAAAAAAGCAATATTCCTGATTATTTCGGAGCAGATCTTTTTCTATCGGGCGTTACATTCAACCTGAGAATCCTTATTTTGTGACCAAAATTAGACGAACAAGGGTTGCCAGTCTGGTAATTATTCTAGATATCAATCTATTATATTCTTGATGCGGGAGGAATGAATTGAAAGATGATATTATATATATATATATATATATATATATATATATATATATATATATATATATATATATATATTGTTCATTATGTGTGTCTAGCTTAGCTTGTTTCTCAATTACTTACGTATGTACATGAGTTTTAATGGATTGAATCGGATTTGCAGTATATACCAAGAGAAATCATTAAGGACTTCAATCTTGAATTACCTCCAACCGTCACTCTACGTGACATGATAGGCAGGGAGTGGATAGCAAATGTAATTGTCTGGGGTGATGGTCGAACATGGCTGTCTGGAGGGTGGAGAAACCTGTGCAATTTGAACCTTGTTGGAAAAGAAGATAGGTGTATTTGTGAGTTCCTGCCACTTCAAATGGAGAATAATATGGTGTTGCAGGTTACAATTGTCAGAGAGGACGATGCCATGCAAATGAGGAATTAATGAGGAAGAATATAATGAATGAAAAATGTCTTACTTTAATGTAATTTGATGACGACATATCAATTCAATTCTATTTTGGTTTTAGATCTGGCCTAGGAACATACATGTTAAGTGCATGATGACCAATTCCTTTAATTGCAAATTCTCATATTAGATACTGTATTACTTGTAATTTTAAAATAAATGAAGGCATTATAATAATTATATAGATTACTTAGCATCCATATACTTAACATCCATGTTTGGTTATTGATTAATGGTTGATTCTCTATAAAAGATAGATCGCACCATTTGTGATGATCCATATTTGTTCAAAGATTTTTGTCGACCATATCAATAATTAGAAGATGTAGCCCTAGAGTAAAGCTTGCAAATCTTAGGTGAATTGAAGAGGCAATTCTAGTGGTAGAAGAGGATGTTGGTTTTATGACTTTTCGGCAGTTAACGGCAGACCAACATTATCGTTAGAATAACGAGAATATAGGAGAGGATAACGATAATATAGGAGAAATATAAGAAAAAATATATGGAGAGAATATATGAACTTTGTATTAATGAATATTTCTTGTGAATACCCAGAGTTCTCCCCATTCCTCTATGTGAGAGGTTTATTTATACATATTTTGGACCTAGAGCCCTGCAAGGAATAAGAATTCTAAACTGCCTCATATTGGGAGTCCTAGTTATATAATAAAACATAATTTTTATTATACTAGAAATAATGAGCCCAATTCTAATTATATTGGGAATAAGAGGCTCAATCGACAAACTCTTGGGTTGCTTCGTATCTATATCTTTCTTGGGCTTCCTTGATCCAGTTGCTTTCATGGGTCGGTCCATGTGGCTCAGGCCAACTATAATTATGTTGTGCATTTGTGTGCACCATGCAAGGTGCACACGGATGCAAAAACGGCGTCGTTTTACTTAAATAAATAAAATTATTTTCGATTGCCGTTAGTTACGTAAACATATGTGCATAATTTTATAATTTCACATTCTGGATTTATAGTTATGAAATTATGGATGTGTAGTTATGCAATTCTGGATTTATAGTTATGAAGTTACAATGTGTAATTATGCATGCAATTCTGAATATAGTTATGAAGTTATAATTTCACATTCTGAATGTATAGTTATGAAGTTATGGATGTGTAGTTATGCAATTCTGAATGTATAGTTATGAAGTTATGGATGTGTAGTTATGCATGCAATTCTGAATGTATAGTTATAAAGTTATGGATGTGTAGTTATGCAATTCTGGATTTATAGTTATGAAGCTATGGATGTGTAGTTATGCAATTCTGAATGTATAGTTATGAAGTTATGGATGTGTAGTTATGCAATTCTGGATGTATATTTATGAAGTTATGGATGTGTAGTTATGTAATTCTGATTTTTTTAATTTTTTTTTTAAAGTTGGATGTCAAAACGACGTCGTTTTTGAAATGGTGCACACAGCATAACGCTCCTAGTATATTATCCATGGCAAATGGCAAATTATATCGTGCACCGCTGTGCATAATCGATTATGCATCGCGCATCAAAATGACGTCGTTTTGTTTAATGAAACGAACCGACATCCATTTCCACCGTTCCCTACCTTTCCGCAAAAAGTAACTATGTTATTCAGTTTCATTTTGTATACACTGCAGTTTCAGTTCAACACAACTACAGTTTCATTTCGATATAACTACAGTTTCATTCAATATTTATAGACTCAAATATGTGAAAATGTTATTTAATTTTATTTTATATACACTATAGTTTTATTAAAATAGAACTACATGATCATTTTAATTTAATTACAGCTTCATTGTACAATATACACTCAAATATGTAAAATGTTATTCAGTTTCATTTTATATACACTGCAGTTTTATTTCACCACATCTACAGTATCGTTTTGATATAACTGCAGTTTCATTTGATAATATAAAAATAATAAGTGAGGCAGTGTCGGTTTAGATATACTGTAGTGTCAGTTGGTAATTAACATACAAAAAATGCACTCTCCGTTAAAACTAACGGCGCGCCGTTTCTTTACTTAAAGAAACAACGTCGTTTTGACCGCGGTCCACGATATAACGACCCATTATCCATCATCCAGTCCCCCACTATCTTGAGATTTCATGAAGACAATGTCTCAGGAAAGTATCTCGATCTGTTTTCTAGTAGGCTAATTATGAACTGGGAGCAATGAGAAGATTTAGGTGCTCGTGGCTCTTCTCGTAATGTACACATATCGTGGGTCTGCTTCATACTTATTGTAGTCATTATATGTGTGTCCCATGTGGGTTAAAAGGAAAATCAAAGCTATGCAAAAGGAGGGTCAAGCCTCATCCAAATCCCTTTTCTCCAAGGCCAAGACATGCTTGTCAGAGTTGAAAACCACAACCCCAAATTATTGAGAACACAAATGCAGATGTAACACTCCCGATTTTACGTACTAAACAAAGGCAATTAAAGCTTAGATATAGAGATTAAACTAAACATTAAGCATTAAAAGTCGCGGAAGCTAACAGTCAATCGGGAAATGTGATACCACATATATCTAATCTATAGATGCACATGCTAGAAATCAAGCACTAAATACCAAAATCCAACATAAAGTCAACAATTCTAGAGTTAAAGACACACAGGCCACAATAACTAGACTAAGAGGTAAAGGAGAGCTACGCTAAACTACGTCTTCTTCTAGCGCGGTCATAATGGTCTACTCTGTACCTGTAAAACATAAGGAGTAGCACCCGTTAGCGAATAATGCTAAGTAACTGTAACACCTCTTATTCTTTTCCCAAAATATTTATATTAAATATAAATATTATCCAAATAGAACTATTTACTTATAATTAAATAGTTTGCTAAAAATATATACATATACCTAAATCCATTAATTTATTGATATGGTCCATGGTGGACCGTCGACCTTTGTCTAAAATAAAGCCCGTTAGCCATTTTGGATAAAGTAAGGAGGGTCCTCTTACCTTTTCAGATTCGTATTAGGAATCCTAAACCTTTTACCTTTTCAGATTCGTATTAGAGAGCCTATACCCTTACCTATTCAGATTCTAACTGGAATCCTAAATCTATTTAAAGGGGATTAGAAAGCATTTTGAATCCATTTCACCCATCCCTATTCCCTCACTCGAAAATCCTCCCCAAAACATAGTCAAAGGATTCCCCATCACGGGCTTAGGGAGGATCGATTGAGGAAAGATCTTAGGAACTTGTGAGAAGTTTAATTAAGCTAAAACGGTAACCCATGTCTTAAAAACCTATTTTCCTTGCTATCTTTTATTGATTGGCTCCTTTGAATGATTGTATGTGTGATTTCATGACTAAGCCTTGATAGAGCTTGTCTTTAGGATTTATGATGTGGATTATTGTTATTCTTGTTGTTTTTGATGATCTTGTGTGGTTGTTTGCATGATCTTGTGTTTAAGCATGTTTAGAGCTTGGCTTTAGGTTTACAAGATGGTGTCTTGATGTTCTTGTGGTTCTTGATGTTCTTGAACAACTATGTGCTTATTCTTGAGGCTTGGCATGATTAGAGCTTGTGTTTAGAATTTAATTGTATTGTTTCTTGGCTTATTCTTGATGTTCAAGCCCCTATTGTTGTTGTTGAGGATTGGGAAGTGTTTGGACTTGAATTTGGGCATAATTGATGAATTCCCGGGATGGGAAGTTTAGCCAAGAAGCATGCTCTAGCGGGTAGTTGGTGGGAGACGAACCCCCACTCGACCACCCGTCGGGAAGGGGCCCTTGTTCCAGCGGGTGGCCGGCGGGAGGTTGAGCACCCGCCGGAAGTCCCGCTGAACATAGCCAGCCGCCGGTGGGGTCCAGCGGGAGTTTGTCCTCCGCCGTACCGCCGCTGGTATGGGCGGTGCAGTGTGTTGTTTTCCGCTGTTGATCGTTTCCCCGTGCCCCGTTGTGTCTCGTTTGATATGCGCGAGTCTAGCATGATGTCTTAAATGCCGTAACGTGATTTGTGGTTCGTGTCTAAGCATGTGGTCTAAACTTGTATTGTCGTGTTGAGTCTTGATGTGATTGTTGTTGAGTCTTGATTGTCGTGTTATTGTCCATGGCGACGAAAAGATGCGAGATTGGTGGAAAAGATATGTTAGAGGTATGACGCACTGCGAGTGCTTGTGTTATGTGCACTGTGTGTGCTTGATCGTTGATAGGCACATATCACTTGATTATTGTGCTATAGGCACATATCATGTTATGTAATGGCACTACATGTGCTTGATCATTGTGCTATAGGCACAGATCACTTGATTATTGTGTTATAGGCACAGATCATGTAATGTAATGGCACTGCGAGTGCTGAGCGATCGGTGGAATGTTGGAGGTCATGTTGGAGGGGAGCATCCGGTGCTCCGGAGGGATAAGGGTGTGGAGTTGTAACACCCCTAATTTTTAAAACATTTAAAGCTTATGAAATAAAGGAGAATCTGTCATTAATACCCAGCAGAGCGGAAACTAACATCATAAGTATCGGGGCTATGCCACATCTAGGCTGGAGAACCTAGATGCACAGGCTACAACTAACTAATCTAAGCATAATCCATAATTAATATTCAAATACAATTTGAGGCACACAGGCCTTAGCAACTATGACTAGAACTAACTAATGCTAACTCTGCGAGTCCATCTAGCGCACTCCGAAGCTACTGGTCAGTACCTGAAAAACATATGATGTAACAACCGTCAGCGAATAATGCTGAGTAACCCACTCCCACGCGTTGAGTACAATATAGGTAGATATAAGAAAACCATTTTGAGACCGAGGAATACATATAGTCCTAAACAACTCTAGCTTTAAAACCAAGCTCAAGACTAAGACACATTAATAGACTCATCACCAGAAGATAACATAAAGATACTAGCATGCAACCTAAAACCGTAAAGTAAGACAATAGCAAGATTCAACAGTAACAAGCAAGAGCAACAACACACACGTCCACGGTCCAACCTTATACCAAGTTCCAACTTGTACGCCTCTCCAACATTATTTCAATTCCAACCTATACCTCCAGGCCACCCTTATATCGTCTTCCTTATCCCTCCGGAGCACTCATGCTCCCCATCGACATACCGCCAACAAGACCACCAATCTGATAGCGGCGCGCCAATACATAACATGATCTGTGCCTATATATAGCACAATAATCAAATGGTCTGTGCCTATAGCACAATAACCGAGCACTCATAGTGCCAAACTGCCATATCTTTTCTACCAATCACATCTCTTTTCTCATCATGGACAGCAACATAACAATCATCATTCAACAACAACAATTAGCGTAGATCAATACTCAATACCAATACTCAATATTCACAATGCCAACACAAGGGAAAGGCACAAGGTTCTAAAGGGAACATACAAATCTCATCCTAGGCCAACGGAATACCAACTTAAACCACATGCAATAATCAAGACTCACAACTCCTAACCCAAAACATCAAAACTAAACATCAAACGGGGCACAACGGGGAACGAGGAAACAACATCGGGGAAAACAACACACAACGTCCCGCCGTACCAACGGGCGGTACGGTGGGTGGACAACCACCCGACGTCTGCTCAATGGCAGACGGCCTTGTACCAGCGGGTACACCTCTACCTGCCGGTCACCCGCTAGTACAGGTGACCGTACCGGCGGGTGGTCAGGTGGGGGTTCGTCCCCCCACCGGCTACCCGCTGGTACACACATTCCTTGGCACTTTCCCAACCCGGGAATTCATCACTTTTACCCAAAATCAAGTCCAAACACATCCCAACAGATATTAACAACAATATGGACTTGAACCACAAGAATTTAAGCCAAGAACAACACAATTACACTCTAGATGCAAACCCTAGACATGCCAAGATTCAAGACCAGAACACATAGTAAATCAAGAACATCAAGACCCTCAAGAACAACAAGACACTATCACATAAAACCTTAATAACAAGCTCTAGACATGCCTAAACAAAAGATCATGCATATAACCACACACGAATATCAGGATCACCAAGATTAGCAATCAATCACAGCATATACCCTAAGATAAGCTCTATCAAGACACAATCATAAGATCATACATATGATTATCAAAGGAGCCAATAAATAAGATATAGCAAGGAAAATAGGTTTTGTAAGACATGTGTTACCTTTTAATTTAACTTCTCCCAACTTCCTAGGATCTTTCCTCAAGGTCCTTTCCCTAGTCGATCTTCCCTAGGCTTGGTAATGGGGAATTCTTTGATTATCTTTTGGGGAGGGATTCTCGAGTGAGGGAATAGGGATGGGTGGAAGGGGTTCTAAATGCCTTCTAATCCCCTTTAAATAGATTTAGGATTCCCAGTTAGAATCTGAATAGGTAAGAGGTTTAGGATTCCTAATACGAATCTGAAAAGGCAAGAGGGTCCTCCTTATTTTATCTAAAAGGCTAACGGGATTTATTTTAGACAAGGGTCCACAGTCCATCATGGACCGTATTAATTAATTAAGGATCTGACCAAATTAAATTCTTTTTAACAATTCTTTAACGGAGTTAATTAAATAATTAATTCGGGTTTAAGTGTCGTAACATGGGGTGTTACAGGAGTACAGGTGGTCTGGAGGTATATGTTGGAACTGATATAAGGTTGACGGGCGTAAAGGTTGGGACTTGGTAAAAGGTTGGAACATGGACGTGTTTGTTGTTGTTGTTTGTTATGTTGAGTCTTATTGACGTCTTGTCTTGTGGCCATAGCTTGCATGCTTGTGTCTTTATGTGCATTGTCGTGTCAAGTCTGTTGATGTGTCTTGAGTCTTATTCCTAGTTTTAAAACTAGAGTTGTTCAGGACTATATTTATGTATTCCCATGTCTCAAAATGGTTTTCCTATATTTATATGCTTATGGTACTCAACAGGTGGGAGTGGGTTGCTTAGAATTATTCTATAACGGTTGTGATACGCATGTTTTTTCAGGTACTGATTAGTTGGCCGAGAGCGCGCTAGAAGGAGCTGCGGTTCCTAGCTTAGTTAGACGGCCTGTGAGCCATGCTTGAATTTGGATAATCATTATGGTTTATGCTTTGTTTAGTTAGTTTTAGCCTGTGCATCTACGTTTTCAAGCTTAGATGTTGCATAGCACCCCAACACTTATGTTTAGCTTCCGTTCTGTTTTGGGTATTAATGATAGCTTTATCCTTATTTCGTAATCTTTAATGATTTTAATTATGCTGGAAATTGGGGGTGTTACAGTAACCCACCACTACGCGTTGAGTATAATATAGTATAGATATAAGAAAATCATTTGAGACTTGCTTATCCATTTGCGTGAGGCCGTGCGTGAATAGGAGTGCGAATAAGAGGGCAAAAATTCAGCATTTGTGAGGAGTTCAATTAATCATTCAACAATTCTAGAGAGAAGTTCTTAGAGGTAGCTTTAGGTTTAGGCTCGATTACATTTTCTTTCTAGGGTTTTAGCCTCAAATCTAGATGTTTTGCAAGGAAGCTTGAAGATTTGGAAAGCTTGTGGATTGGGTTTTCGTCTTCTACAAACATTGGAAGGGATCTAGCTTCATCTTGGGTGAAATCTAACCTTTGATCTTCATTGTTTAAATCTTGTTCATCCATTTCATATTTGCTAGATATTGCTCATTATCATGTTTGGCTAAAGTCCTAGGGGCAAGGATTGTTGTTTATATTGCGTTTGATGGATTCGTAATGTCATTTGTGGTTCTTGATTGTTGTTGGCTTACTTGTCTTGTTGGAAGTGAGTTTTGTGTGACTAGTGTGTGAGGTGCGCAACTCGCCCATTAGATCTAGGATGAGTGCATTGGCAAGAGATTGTGATGTACTCTAGCCTTACCACATGCATTTCCCGCCCTCAGATACGCGTGGATAAGGTCCGGAAAGGGATGTACGCAAGATGTTTGTTATAATGCCTCTTAAAGACAAATAGTTCCTTCGAGTGGCGTTAAGACCGAATCGCTATATTCTTTTTTTTTTAAATTATTTTGAAATTATTTTTTTAATAATTGAATTGGTAACCTCTAAAAAAATCAATTACCTGCTAAAAATGCTAATTGAACAAATTTAGTAGGTAAGTGTGGTTAATTAGCCTTTAATTTAGTTCATGGTGGGAATTGAGCACTTGCCAATAGTACATGGGCCTATTTGACACTTCTCCCATAAAATTATAATGGTAATTAAACTACTACAAAAAAAGGCGAATATAGCGATGGCTTTAGCGACGGACGAATTTCGTTGCTAAATAGCGACGGAATAGCAACAACGTAGTGACAGATTTAATCTTTTTTGTTAAATAGACTTCTAGCGACGGATTAGCGCCAGACTAGCGACGGGTATTGCGACGGAACATTGATGTCGTCAAATGCGTAGCTAATATTAGCGAGAATTTTTTGCGCAAAAACTAGAGTGGGATTAGCGACAGTCTTTTCGTGGGCTTATTTATTAATTTTATTAGCCACGGATATACTAATCCGTCGCAAAGGCTACGAGCGGGAGAATGTTAAATACCAAACCTATTTTTTTAATCCGTCGCTAGATCGAGACGGATGTTAAACCCTAAACCGATTTTTTTATATAATCTAGCGACAAAAGTTTTAATCCGTCGCTAGATAGAGACAATGTTAATACCGTCTGGATTTGACTAATCAAGTTACTAGCTCTAAGGGTTTTGGAATCAGCTATTGTCTCCCCTAACGCGTCTCTCATGCCCACAGCTCGCTGCCTCGATATTCCTCTAATTGCCCACCCCCGACGGCGTCGCTTCCCCTGCTGTCGACGAGCCGCTGTACTTCTCCGCCGACGGCGTCGCTTCCCCTGCCGCCCGAGCCATTGCACCTCTCCGCCGACGGCGTCGCTTCCCCTGCCACTCACCAGCCGCTGCACTTCTCCGGAGGTAGTCGCTTTCCCTGCCGCCTACTCCGTACATTTATACTTTTTTGTCGGTTTTCTGTTTGTAAATATGCTGTGTTTTACATTAGCTACGAGCCGTTGACGCTTACTTACATATGATGCTGTTTTCACCGCATAATTATGTTTGTCCTTAATTTTTTCTTTTCGACCATTGTGTTAATTTGTTTCGTATGGAACTGTGCATTCTTATTTGTTTCATCTACGAGTCTGCTTAGCCAAGTGCTTTAGATTTTATTTGCCTCCATCTACGAGTCTGCTTCACATATTTTGTATGGAACTGTGTTTTACATTACCCATTACTGTTGTTTCTTCTCATTGACTTATTCCCAACACCTAGCCATATTTCTCTCACAATAAAAGAATAAACCTTCTTCTTGACTAGGACAATTTCTTGTACTAAAACCAGTACAACTTGCTACTGGTTACAGTGATTTAGAAACATAACAATACAAGTTTTTCTTTTTTCTAGCATGATGTCTCTTTCTTTACAAGAGGCATGTTGTGTGTTAGATGAGACTGAAAACTAATGTACCATACAAAAAAATGTATTACTTTCCTTGGTTCCTCGACTGCAGAGGTTGTATGCATCTAATGCAGCAATTGATACGAAGTGGCAAGCAAATTCAGTTGAAGATGGAATCATGTGTCATCCCTCAGACTCGCTTGCTTGGAAGCATTTTAACGACATTTATCCTGACTTTGCATATGAAATTTGAAATATCAGGTTAGGTCTGTGAACCAATGGTTTTCAACCATTTGGACAATCAGGACAACAATTCCTCATGGCCTATGATACTAACAACGTACAACTTGCCTCCTTGGATGTGTATGAAGGAGGAGTATATGTTCTTAACCGTATTGGTTCCAGGTACAAACAATCTAAAAGAGAAGATATATGTTTTTTTACAACCGCTTATTGCGGAGTTAAACCAATTATGGGCAGTCGGTGTTCAAATATATGATATTTCAAAGAAGCAGAATTTTCAGATGCGAGCTACCCTTATGTGGAGAGTTAGTGATTTTCCTGCATATTCGATGTTATCCAGGTGGAACACTACTAGGAGGTTAGTTTGTCCATATTGCATGGATAAGTCAGATGCCTTCACCCTAAAACATAGTGGTAAGCAATCGTGGTTTGACAATCATCGTAAATTTTTGCCACCCAATCATCCATTTTGCAGGAATAAGACAACGTTCTTTAAGAACAGAGTGGTTACAACTAAGGCACAACTTGTTCGGTCAGGATATGATATCCTTGCAGAGATTGAAACTTTAGGCCTTAAGAAGGTCACTGAATTGGATACAGCTGAAGTTAATGGATTCATTTCAAAAACTTGTGGTTAGAAGAAGCGAAGTATCTTTTGGGATTTTCCGTATTAGAGTTCACACATGGTACGACATAATTTGGATGTCATGCATATAGAAAAAAATGTGTTTGATAACGTGTTCAACACAATAATGGATGTTGCTGGAAAACAAAGGACACATATAAATCTAGAGAAGAGCTGGATGATTATTGTCGGTGGCTTGAGCTGAAGCGAGACCTTGTGACGGAAAGTTCCAAAAGCTTGTTACATACTTGACAATTCGGCAAGGGAAGCATTGCGTGAATGGGTTACGAATCTCAAATTTCCTGATTGTTATGCATCTAAATATGAGTCGATGTGTAGATATGAAGAAGTTGAAGTTATTTGGTATGAAAAATCATGATTGTCATGTGTTTATCCAGAGGTTAATACCAATTGCATTTCGTGAGTTGCTCTCGCTAAATGTTTGGAAAGTTCTTACACTGTCGAGAATGAGTTTCGATTTGTCAAACTCGTGCGTTATGTAAATACTTGGCTTGAAATTTTTGGTGTTGTATACATAGTAGTATTGTGAAATTGTATTAATACTGGATTATGGACTATAATTATATTTTGGACAAATCATGTGGAGAAAATTGCATTTTATATTATTTTTTGAAAAATGTATTTGGAGAAAATTATATATTCTGGAGAAAATTGTATTTTTGGGGACAAAGTATTTATTTGTGG
>NW_017618685.1:7500-10000 GCF_001879475.1 Ipomoea nil | reverse complement strand
GCGGACTTATGCGGTACGAGGGTGCCCAAGTTGCGGAATTATGCGGTACGAGGGTGCCGAGGTTGCGGACTTATGCGGTACGAGGGTGCCCAAGTTGCGGACTTATGCGGAACGAGGGTGCCGAGGTTGCGGCATTATGCGGTACGAGGGTGCCCAAGTTGCGGACTTGTGCGGAACGAGGGTGCCCAAGTTGCGGACTTATGCGGAACGAGGGTGCCGAGGTTACGGAATTATGCGGTACGAGGGTGCCGAGGTTGCGGACTTATGCGGTACGAGGGTGCCCAAGTTGCGGAATTATGCGGTACGAGGGTGCCGAGGTTGCGGACTTATGCGGTACGAGGGTGCTTTAGTTGCGGAATTATGCGGTACGAGGGTGCCGAGGTTGCGGACTTATGCGGTGCCCAAGTTGCGGACTTATGCGGAACGAGGGTGCCGAGGTTGCGGACTTATGCGGTACGAGGGTGCCCAAGTTGCGGACTTATGCGGAACGAGGGTGCCGAGGTTGCGGCATTATGCGGTACGAGGGTGCCCAAGTTGCGGTACGAGAGTGCCCAAGTTGCGGAAAGTTGCGGTACGAGAGTGCCCAAGTTGCGGAAAGTTGCGGTACGAGGGTGCCCAAGTTGCGGACTTATGCGGAACGGGGAAACGAGGTTGCGGAATTATGCGGTACGAGGGTGCCCAAGTTGCGGACTTATGCGGAACGGGGGTGCCGAGGTTGCGGAATTATGCGGTACGAGGGTGCCCAAGTTGCGGAAAGTTGCGGTACGAGGGTGCCCAAGTTGCGGAAAGTTGCGGTACGAGGGTGCCCAAGTTGCGGAAAGTTGCGGTACGAGGGTGCCCAAGTTGCGGACTTATGCGGTACGGGGGTGCCGAGGTTGCGGAAAGTTGCGGAACGGGGTGGCCGAGGTTGCGGAAAGTTGCGGTACGGGTGTGCCGAGGTTGCGGAAAGTTGCGGTACGGGGGTGCCGAGGTTGCGGAAAGTTGCGGTACGGGGGTGCCGAGGTTGCGGAAAGTTGCGGTACGGGGGTGCCGAGGTTGCGGAAAGTTGCGGTACGGGTGTGCCGAGGTTGCGGAAAGTTGCGGTACGGGTGTGCCGAGGTTGCGGACTTATGCGGTACGAGGGCGCCGAGGTTGCGGAAAGTTGCGGTACGGGTGTGCCGAGGTTGCGGAAAGTTGCGGTACGGGGGTGCCGAGGTTGCGGAAAGTTGCGGTACGGGTGTGCCGAGGTTGCGGAAAGTTGCGAAACGGGGTGGCCGAGGTTGCGGAAAGTTGCGGTACGGGGGTGCCGAGGTTGCGGACTTATGCGGTACGAGGGCGCCCAAATTGCGCACAGTTGCGGACGGATGCGGAAAATATCACGCAACAGAGGTTCACCCGCCAGCCACCCCAGTACTTTTACGACGGTTCTGTGTTATGCCTTGGCCTATGTCGTTTTACGTCGTTCTCGTGCCAAAATGGCATATACATTTGTTTTAGAGCTTATTGTACTACTTAATTAGTGAGGCAAACGAAATGCCATATATTCCTCTCACATTCCCAACAATCCCAAGTACTTGGCTAAGTCAGACAAGGAACTTTGCGGACAGCTGGGCATAAATTTGGACATCGTCGTTTTCAATGAAATAATCATCCAAACGCTTTGAAATTTACCAAGCATTGTTAAAATGCTCTAAACTAAAGGACCATGCAATAACATTTGAAAAAAAATGCACGGAACCACCCGAAATGACCGTGTGATTTACGGGACAAACCGTGTCTACTGCTGTCACTGGGGTTTTTTTTTTTTAACTACTATAGGGGGGGTATGGTAGTTGAGGTGCCGGTCGACTTTTTTCGGAACGTGTTGGGACGGGCCCCCCTCGTCCTGTAGGCCTCGTATGAGTGTTCCCGCCGCTCATACGTATTTTTGGGGACCGGCATAGACCCATCGGAGTCGGAAGGCGGGGCGGCGCACCACAGGACGGAGACGGACATGCAAAAAAACATCATTGGCACGTGAATTCGGTCAATCGAGCAAACGTGAATCTGCAATATACCGTCAGTAGGTTGTGAGTTGCCGAGGCACGTGTCCAATCGTCTAGTAAGCTGTTCGTTAACGAATTATGGTGCGCCGTAGGGGCGGAGGGCGGGCGTTCGCAATGAACCCGCCCAGCGTAGCGCAGTGCAGCGTACGTGCCGTCGGGCGTGGGGGTTGACCGACCTCGCAAGAGGATAGAAGTATTGTATTGCTCGAGGCATTTCATTCCTCGAGGGCTTCCTCCATAGCACTCGTTCGACGACACGTCCGGATCTGACCGAGACGGACATGCAAAAAAACGGCCGTGGAACAAGTTGGGCAAAAAAACAACCGTGAATCTGCGATATACTGTCAGTAGGCTTGTAAGTTACCGACACCAGTGTCCACCCGTCTAGTAAGCTGTTTGTTGAAGGATGATTGTGCGCTCGCTACGAATCTGCCCAAGCGCAACGGGCGTTGTCTTAGCGTCGGACGTGGGGGCTG